>NW_010266447.1:99777-149976 GCF_000690775.1 Eurypyga helias
GTGGGGCGCAGAATTTGTTTTGGGGTTTCTTCAGACTATTTACAGTAGGTCTCAACATTTGGGAAACATGGATTGTACCAGAACTAGTGCAAAATGACAACCATGAACATGTTATTCTATAGAACATTTAGATACTATGAATACTTTCCAGATGAAATCTGTCCAGGTTTTCTTCTATCCAGTGCTCCATGTTTAGTCCAGGAACATTAATGATGAATATCTAGGCAGCGTTACATCGTGTGAACTATTAGATGTACACTGATGATACTTGGTTTTATATTGCCTTTGGCTTAGCCAGTTCACAGAATTTAAATGAACTGAGTTCTGGCTAGCATCTGCTGTCGAATGAGTAAACAGTAAATCTAACTTAAGACTTCATTACAGAGTTGCAAGTCCGTTTTCCTACAGACCTGGTACACCACATGATGCAATCAAACACATTATCATCTGTCAAGCATCCAAAAAAATTAACTGACTCATAAAAGCAGTAAATAAGGTACGGTCTCTGCCCCTGAAATACCTTACGTTGTAAAATCCTAACAAGAGCTCCAGAAAGACTAGATCCTGGGGAATCCCGTTAGTCCTACAATGGACAGGAAGAAAGCAGGTACCAATAAGATAAAACACACAGCCACACTCCTACAAGGGAATAAGAGTGGAACTTCAACTGCCCACAGCTGCATTAGGACAACAGTCCCTGTGCATGTTTTACCCCCACAGAAAATGTGAATTATTCAGTAATTCTGTTCAGATGTTTTCACACCATTCATATTTCCTTGGGCAGTAGATTCCAGTTTTTCCCCTAGATAAAGGTGTGTTTACTTCCCTGCTTTTAGTGTAATAACTTACAAATCTTCAAGGTTGCTGTAGGACATGCCTGAGTTTAACTGGGTCTTTGTTAGACAGCAACCAATAGGTATTTCCAGCAAATCAGTGCTAATGTCTCTTCTGACTACCAGTTGTTCACACACAAATAACTTGATACAGCTGAGCTCTGAAGGCTTTAACTTTAAAGCAAAAAAAAAAAAAAAGGCAAAAAGCAAGTTTTGTGCAGCAATAACCCAAACAATCATAACTGCAGAGTGTACTCAGCAGGCAAGCTATGATTTAAATACAGCCTAATAAAATGATGTCTTATGGAGAAAGGGGAAGAATCCTACTCTACCCCATCGTCCCTGGCTTGTGCAACAGACAGCAGCTGCTACTGAGACAATCTGCAGAAGGCAGAGTGTATTTCAAGGATGCATTTAAACATCCAAACCCAGCTGGACATACACATGACCATACACAGCAGAAGAAATACAGGAAATAATTACAGAAGCCTCCATTATATTTCCTGCCTACATTTGGCAATTAAGTACTAAGACTTTTCTATTTCAAATATATATGGATTTATTTTTTTATTAGGAAGGTTTAGTAGTCCTCACATAAACAATGCTTTTGCATTCTCTTAATTCCAACTTGCTAAAATTAATTACATTCAAAAGTATAGGCATCTGGACAACACCAGACACAGAGCTCCGAACTTCTACATCAGCTTTAACAGCCATGGAGCACTACAGTGACATTGGAAACTGGCCCTGCTGGAAGTGACTTTTCTCTTCATAAATTAAGAGAAATACGTGACAACTATAGCAAACGTTAAATGGCTCACGGTACCAATGAAAAGTATTGATAACCAAAGTTTGCACTGCATTTTAATGAAGTCTGAAATTCTCACGATTGTCAGATCTTGGTGGGTGTTGGCTTTTGGCATTTTTGGGGTTTTTTTTTGCATTTATAGACATTTCAAAGAGTTATTTTAAATTGTCAGAGAACGATGCTTTATCCAGGACTCAAATGAGGGATGTGAAGAGCAACTACTCAAATTTTTATCTTCTCTCCATTGTTCAAATCTTGCCATAGACTTCCTCTGCCTATGGTCTGGCTGCAGTGTTTCCTCAGGACAAAATGCAGTGCCCCAATATGGTTTTTCACCATTACAGAAGCATTTCCTGTGCTTTCACCATGTAGGCTTCATACCCCATAATTAATCCTCATAACAGATTCATTTAAATGAGTGGTACTTTCAAGCAGGACACTGAAGCATGGCAAGGTCAAAAATGTCCATCAGTTTTAAGATGCAAGTTGCCCAGATTTTTCAGAGTACCTACATATCAAAAACATAGCTTCTATGGATTTGGTCTAGTCAGACTTGTACACCTTTCTTAGCACTTGTAGATGAGACCCTCAAATCACGCGCCTAGAAAGCCACCACCATACAAATTCTGACAGCCCAACCAATTTGGTTTGTAGGTCTCACCTAGGGACACAAAACATCACGATGGTATGTGCCAGCACAGAACTGAGCTAAGAGTAACTGACAGTAACAGTATGCAGTCATCCCTGATGTACACCACGAGGACACAGTCATCCCTCATGCGCACCACTCTGAAAAGGCGTAACATGACCTTATAATTCAGCAAAGTATCTGTAGATTTTCACTGAGAAGGAAAGGATACATCTCTAACACAAAAGCAAATGTCAAGTTTCTACATCAAAACAAAGAACAGCTAGAATTTAAAAACAAAAACACAGGGGGAAGAAAAAATAAAAAGGAGAAAACACCCCACCACCACACTAGAACTTTTTACCACTGAAGAAACAACATTTACCTTTAGTCTTGTGCACAGAACCGGCAGACCTCTTTTGACCTAAGCTTTAAAAAACAACAAACAAACCCAACACAAACAAAAAAACCAAAACACAACAAAAAAAAAGGGGGGGGAAAAAAGCACAGACTCCGAAGGACAAATAGCACGGAAAATTTCAGCCCAAATAGTTAATATTTGGAATTGTTTTAAGCAACTGAATACATCTTCTGATGCTGTGTGTCAAAGAAACTTAATATGGGGGAGCTGAGCCAGATGTGCCCACAATAAAACACTATTTTCCTGTGATTCCCTAAAAAGTCAGCGTAATTTGCATAGAGACACTAATCTTCCGAAATACTGTTTTCAGCATTAGGACCAACCTTACCTTAAGAATACACAACATCATATAAATGTCATTTTTAAAGTTACGAATTGTCCACCGAGCTTAGATCAAATACCTGCTTTTTGTTAGCAGCAGTAGGATTTCATAAAACTTCAGAGGCTTATGGATTTACTTTCCAGACATTAATCAAACAGATTTTAATTACTGGATGTAGAAAGCCCCTGCATCACTAAGTACCAAATCAATACTTTCTTGCTAGTAAACAAGAATATGATATAAACCTGATCAGAACACACTGAAATCTTGATTAATAAAACATTTTAATATATCCCTAGACACAAAAATTTTACTTGGACTATTGCAGTGGTATTTTTTCACCAGAAGGAAAATGCAGAAGGCAAAGAATCTAAGTGAAAGGTATGCAGCATTTTTCCTTTCAGATGCAATAATCATAAAGCCAGTCTAATTCATCCCAAGTGACATGTTATTCCATTGGCAGTCCACAAAATTTCTCCAGAATCAGGCCCTGAGTATTCTCTGCTACTAGCTGTATGCTTTACAATTTTGTTTTAAAGTACCTATACTACATGAGTAGGCTCAGTGGGTCAAATAGATGGGATAGAGCACATAGCATCATAAAAGTAGTCGCATAAAATGTAGTAAATACAAATACACCCCTGAGTTAGCACACAAGTGAACTACATTTACTGTCCCTTAACAGGACAGTCCTTAAACCCTCCAAAGACCACCTGCTTTATGCTCCCTCTTGGATAATTTCAAGAGAACCTAACCCTTTTACTACTTAATACTTTAAATACAATGAAGTTCTTTGCACTTTACCAAAGGTTTGCACTCAAGTCAGTTGGGTTCAGAGCTGAGACCCATTTTCAATCATGAAAAAACAAACGTGCACTGAACTGTAGATACTCTGATATCCTACTGACTGAGTCTTAGCAAGCATCTGGGGAGAAACAGCAAGGAATTGTCACCTCACAAGGAACTGGCAGTTTTTTGGGGGGAGGCTCTCCCTGCCCTCCCAAATGCAAGCCTACTTTTGGTGTTCTCATCTGCCAGAACCCACTCCAGAAGGCAATGCACAGGGAACGCTAGCAGCGAGTCTATCTCCAGCAAAGAAATAAACCCACTCAATAAATAGTGTGCAAAACATCTCAAACACATACAGCTATGTGTGTATATACATATGAAATAAGGGTTTGAGTCCCATATTTTAAAGGGTGCACGGTTTATTACCGTCAAACGACACGTACAAAAGCACAGATTTTGGCTGGCTGAAGTTGAGAGCAACACCAAGTGCCCATAGACCCTGCCTGCCTTGAGAAATCAGTTTCTGCTGTAAAATAACAGACTTTAGCACATTCTGTAGAATGACATCACCCAAAATGGCCTGCCAAAAATGTTACTTTTGCATTTCTTCAACAAGAAGATTTCCTTTCATCACTCTTCTTAAATTTTTTCTTTGAGTTAGTCAATCGTTCAAAAATATGAAATTTCTAAGTATTTCCAGGCCTACAGATCAGCAGTTTTTAACATAAGCCAGTGACTATGCCTTTTAAAAACGTCGCGTATACGTGTATCTTTTTGTCGGGTTCTTTTTAGTAGATTTCTATTTGCAACTGTGCTTTGGTAAAATAATACGAGTTAATAATATGAGTTGATGCAACTACCATCCTGAAATTATTTTTTTCCTTTTGATTTATCATTATCCCACCAAAGAACACTCCATCTTACATGAACGGTGAAAGTACATCTGGCAAGTTGTAGGCAAGGCACTGGAAATTACTGAACACGAACAATGAGATATCTCGGTCGAATGAGAAAACTTCTGCATTTTCAAGGAAGCTGTTCAGAGCCTACTGGATGACAACTACACAAAATGCATTCCACCCTCCCAAACAGTGTAAAAAACCTCAACAAAAAAGTCACTAAGTTAGTTGCAGAAATTATGGTTCTTTCACTGAAATATTCAAGATAAGCACTTTTTCACTTCTGATGAGGGCTTTGCATCCTACCTTTGTCGCAGCCACAGCTGAAGTAGGCAGAGGTTTTTCCTTGGCACTCATTCTCAGGTGTTACTGCTTTCTCCTTCAGTAAATGGTATAAACTCAACATCCAAGTCCTCACTGCAGAAATCGTCTTCCTTACTAGGTTTGAACCTAAATAACATAAGTCAATATTAATTAGTGCTGTAAAGGTTTCCCTTTTGAAAACCTCTGAGGGGAGAAAAAGATTGCTGGGTGTTCACACTAGCAGTATCACTCAGAGTTACGTATGCAAACCAATGCGACTTCTTTGAGTTATAAGAATGTTCTCAGTTCCTCTTTTGTAGTCCTTTTTGTTGCCATACTCTTAATACAAATATTTCTATAGAGTATGTGAGCACAATATCTTTGAAAGACAGAACTTCTGAGGAAACAATATTCTTCAGTTATTTTTCTCAGTGCTTCCACAATGACTTTTATTACATAGTTGATTACATTAGGAAAAAGTAGCGCAGATGATGAATGCAACTATCTTGATTTGCTTGTGAAGCAGCTCATATCTACTGTCCTCAGAAAACATATGGTGCTGTGCTCGTGTAAGAAATATTTTTAAAGGTTATTTTTTATTGTTAAAGACTCTAGGCAATAGTAAATCAAGACCCTTAAATTTGTGCTGAATTAATTTGTCATCTATAATTATTTTTTAATGTAAACTTTGAGAAACTTCCACAGTTACTCTGGGTTAAGAGTAAATGAAAGAGAACCAGGTTTTAGGAGTCTAATTTCATGATTTGCAGCTTTTCCTTCTGTCGGTCATCCAGTTACAATTACTTTAGCCATGCTTTCTACGGCCTGTCCAGATGAGTGAGAGAAGGCTGACACCAGGAAACTGGCATTTGTTTTCTTGTGACAAGAAAAGAGCACGAATTCACATCATATTCAAATACACTGACTGCAGCATGGCTCAGTGAACAGCCTTCCACAGGCATAAACCAAACTTATTTATTTTATTAGCTCAGGAATTCCAGGTAATAGAGGATCAATTTAGATTAAGTGTGTTTATATAATGGAAGGTGATTTTAAAATACAGATAAAAAATCCCACATTGTACGGAGAATGGGAGACTGATTCAGTTCTGTATATGATATAACATTTAGTAGAATTACAGTCATTTTTGCAGTTAAAAAAAAACCCCACATTCTTGCATTTGCAGTGGCTTTGCTGGCAGATTGTAGTCCTCTTTCTTGCAAGGGCATCACAGCAAGGTAAGATTAAAGCCAAATTTCATAAAACCCCATTTTGTGGTATTAACTGGAGGGGAAAAAAAAAAAAAAGAGGGCCTTTTCCCTTCAATACTTGTCAAGGCTGCTATAAGAACTTCAGTGCTAAATGCTCAGGTTACACATAATCCTCCAGCTGCGAGGCGACAATTAGCACCAAAATCTCTAGAAAAGCTTTCAGCTCTCAACAGGTGCCTCACCATTGTGTTCAGGTTTAAATCAAAATCTGGCAGACCCAAGGTCCCGCCTCCTGCCACCCCTCCCCTTGGAAACAACTCTCATTACAGCCCCTCTCAGAGCAGCTCCACTCTCATTTTGTCCAAAAAGGCCAAACATGACTTTCACTCTTTTGTTTTGAGTGTTTTTTTCCATTATCTTTTTTCATCTATCTGACTGAGAGATCTGAAGGCAGGAAGAGGAATTTATCTGTTGTATATTATGAGTTTACGGCTTCTCTTCTGACTGGTGAAAACAGGACCAAATCCTTTGGGAGACATATAATTATACTGACAAAAATCAGTCTTTCTCTAGGCAGTTTCAGAAATGACAGTCCAGAAAAACCTCAGAAGTACGTCAGTCGGTACCATTAATATTTATCTGCATTAAAGTGTGAATTACAGATCTGAATTTCCTGTAATATCACGCATGATAAAATTTCCTTCCCTCTCAAAACTCATAAATATTCTTTCGATTAAGATTTGCTTCTGTCCTTTAGAACATCTTCACAAGGCAGGAATGGCAAAGTGCTGCTTACAGTTCCGACTCCATCAGTAAGTACAATCACTGTTAGAACACTTCTCAGAAACTCTCTTTTTCCAGTGTAGAGGTATGCACTACCCAGAAGGAAGATTTCTTAGGAAGAATTTCCTCCTTGTTAGCCAGTCAAGCTTTTCTGATCCAGTAACAAATACTTTTTGGCAAAATAGGCGATTTAGAGCCCTGCGATACCCCAGGGAGGCTGAATGCCTAGTGAATTAATCATTTATAATGAAGAAAAAGAAAATGGTTATGAGAGATATCAAAAGATGTAGTAAAACATGATGGCACTTAAAAGAATAAAAAATCTTGACATTTGATCTGACTTGTTTCCATACAGAGACAAGATTGATAATACAAACCAGATATTTCTTTGGTTTACAGAGTTAAGTTTCCACAACACAATGACCAAACAGCAAGTAGATTAATCATACATGATTTCCAGTTTTGCTTTCTGCTCTGTCTCCTGTGGAGCCTACTGGCCGTTACCTTTCTGGGCCATGCTCATGACTGCTTCTCCCAGTTTTCTGCTGCTTTCTGGTTTCTTTCCTCTTCCTGTGGACACATCCCAGCAGTTCACACTTTGGCCCTGGTAATCAGTCCTCAGGAACCCAGCTCCCAAGACTTAGAGCTAATTAACTGTAATTTATATCTATGCAAAGACCCCATGCTGCAGGATGCACGAGAGTGAACACTAAACATGGTGCTGGTACTCGGTCGTGGATCCTGCTCTAACCAAACTACCAAGTGGTACAGGGAATTTGGATCATTGGGTTACAGAGACCTGGAATCGCCAGCATGCAGTCTGGAAATCCTGTGTGACAGGAAACCCGCCTGGAGTCAAGACATGCAACCTGTTTACCAGGATTATTTTGTTAAGTATTTCTGCTCAGGAGAATCTCAGGCAGTAGTAATCTATTACTACTCTGAAAAAGCTTAATGATGTCAGAGTTACCTGGACAGAATGGTATTCTAAATAATGTACTTGCTCAGCCTTTCATATCAATTATTATTTCTTTTTCCTCCATCAATTTTAATTTAGTAATAATTAATTTCCAGTTGTGCATTTCTTTCCTCCACCTTGGATCTGAAGCCTCCTCTGGATCAGAAGTGAGGAATACCATGGGAGGGAGGGTGGGTCACATCAATACCACACCATCCACATGCAACTCAGGCTGTAGCTGTACCCTATCCATCATGGCAGACGTTATCATAACATGGAAATTGCTCCCACTTATACCACAATTTCCTGCCATTCCTTCAGGATGGCTGGAAGAAATAATTTATCTCCTGTATTGGAGCTGGTAGCTAAAATAATGGCAATTTTCAAAGTCAGTAAACTGTGAACTTGGCCTTACCCAAAGCAAATAAGGCAGCGGGGTCTGCTTGGATCAAGGGACAGCTTTGGAAAAGCAAATGTTGAAAAGAGGTACAGATGGGACAAATAGGTCTGACAATACTAAAACTGGAGACAAAGATCCATGATCATGGACTCTCTCATTTTTTTTTCTCCACACTATTTTAAATCTAGTAAATTCATTGAAACAGATCTCCTCCTGTAACATCCGTAGGTTTCCAAAGAGCAGCAAACTTGTCTTGAGAAGACAATCTTCACCTAAATGTTTCCAACCCACTTTCCCGGAGAGAGGTATAGTGAGTAACTTGACATGGCTGCAACAGGACACAAAGAGATTGCCCTGCCTCCTTACTTCATTAGGCAGATAATCAGCAGAACACACACAAAGCCAAAAAGACAGGGTTTTGACTCCCAGCCATCCTAGATTTCATGGCAATTACAGAGATTAGTGGACAACCTGAAGTCATCAGTATGTTTTATGTTTCATCAGAAAATGCTAATCTTTTTTAGGGATTCACACTGACTCTAGCAAACATCCTCTACAGGAAGATGAATTTTACTCTGCTGAATTATTTGTTATCAACAGCTTAGGATTCACTAGGATCCTTAGGTACAAGCCAAGTTTTAATTGTCCTAGTTTTTCAGTAATTGTAATTAAAAAAACCAGGTCTCCGATCCAAATTATTTACAATCTAAAGAAGATTGAAAAGAGCGAGGAAACACTGAACAAGTATTGGTCACTATAAACAGAAGTAATCTCAGGAAACCAGAAGCCTATTGCTGTTGACTTCTTGTGCAAGGGAAAGAAGAAATATTTTTTTTGAGGTGTTTCTAAGGAACCTCTCCAAACTGCCAAGGAAGCAAAAGCGAGAACATAAAGGTACTTATCTGGAAATGCATTGAACAAGTGACAGAGTCACATGTCAGCATTGAAAAAGGGGCAAAATGATAAGGAAAACACATTAGAAAAAGACACGAGAAAGAAAAAGGAAGAAATCAGGAAGCATCTATGTAGGAAAAGAAGTGGACAAAGGAAAAGAGGAAGTTTAAGGAGTGGTGCAAGGATTGCTGGACTTCAGATGTGCGGCTCTGCTCGTTTACAGAACTTGAGCCATTCTGCTGAGGAGGGAGCAGAAGTGATGGATGCAGCCCAGTGTGGGATAAGCCTACAGTCAGAGAACATATGCTTTGAGTTTAATCCAACTGCAGAGTTCTGGCAAACACGCTGCATTTATAGAGGCAAATACATCAACTTTAATTTTTTAGCAGCTGTGCTGCCCTGTAATTTCTTATACCCTGAAGTGTACACTTGTACCCCTTTCGCTTACCTCTCCAAAGCAGATAACTTATAACAGCCCAGCCTTTCTCTCTGAAGCCAACTAACAGCTCTTGCCCACTGGAATTTTCTTTGAGATGGACTGTTATTTTCCACTTGTTCTGCCCATTTTCTTCTTAATCAAATGCACATTCAAGTGTCTTCCTAGGAAGGCTGAGCCATACCAGCACGAACCAAGACTCTCCAGTTCAGCTGGCAAGCTGGTCCCCAGAAATCCCAAATCATCCCAGATCCAGAAAACCTCCTCTCTCTCATGAGTCAAGCTTCTCCGCCCAGACCCACCAGCTCTCCTCTAATACTTCCATGCACTTCAGCATTAACTCTACTCTGTGTATCAGAGCCAGCTGCCATCAGCAACAGTAAAAGCCCACCACTAATTGCACTTTTCCTTCCAGCTCTCAGCAGAGGATTTTACTCACACACCTCAGGTCACTGCTCTGAAGCTCTCTCCAGCAAAGCCAGGCTGCCAGCCCTCTTTACAAAGGTCAGCAGGAGGCAATATCTGCACCTCTCCCCCCCAAACCCAATCAAACCTTCACACCAATTAAGCTTATTGACACCAGGTTTTATACATTCCTACACAATGACAGCACACACTTTCTTAAAGTGGACAAACCTTTTAACGTGGGAGAGAGGCACAAGGTCCTTCCTGAAAGGTAAAGCAGTCAGCTCTGGGCACAGCAAAGGGGAGAACAGGATGTTGCAACAACGCTGCAAAAAAGGAGAAAGCATTAATTTTACACCTGCTGTTGTTCTCCTCCCCTGGCAGCTGAGGGACAGGGGAAGCTGTATGGAGGTGAGGGATGCCAAAGAGTGGGAATCTGCACCCTAAGGCCACTGAGGGAATGAGAGGGGAATTTGCCTGAGGCAGCAAATGCAGAGGAGGATGAATACAGCTCCTCTCCCAGCCCCTTGCCCCAGAAGTCCCCCTGGTGTGGTTTAAAACAGAAGCTGGGGCTCCCCACAGCCACACACAAATGAGTGGAGAGGCAACGCTGCCTACTTCCTGTGCCTCAGGCTTCCATTTTACAGATGCCACTAGGAATACCTCACTGTGGCAAAGGGTTGCTGGAAGCATGAGCTGGCTGGTGGTAGTTGTGATGCCAGCGGTGTTTCCCAAAGTCAGCCTTTTGTACAAACTCGCTAATTCTCCAGGTGAAGCAGGAGCGAGCTGCTGTACAGGCACCTGTACGTCATACCTACAGAAAGCTATTACCTGCAGGCCAGGGTTTTTGTTGTTGGCGTCGGTTGTTTTTACAACCACTGAACCTACACAAGCCCCACCGACATGAATGGCTGCAGAAGCTCGGCGCCCCTGAACCCTGGAGCCAGCTCCTCATCAGTTAAAAAGCAGATGTCCCCTGGCAGCGTGCACAGACTCATGGATACAAGCGATGCCTTCGGAGTACCTGAGGCAAGTCTTGCGAATGCGCCACGTTTCTGCCCACCTCCAGCACACGGAGGAAATCCACCCAACGGAGAGCATCGGAAATGGTCTTTCTGCAGCACGTCAAACAGGCTGCCAGTATTGCTTCACTGAGACACAAATTTCAATCTTGTTTGTTCAGAAATTACTGCCGCCCCGGGTTGCCAAGAAAACCCAGCTCTCCGAAACATACACGCTCTAATTATTTATTAAGATATTTTTTGGCTCCTCTCAAGCTTTGTATTTTGTTTTCATTTATCCGACTGGGCACTGGTTGGCTGTATACTGAACTAGACCATGACCCCTGATTCACTCTTCCACCAATTCTCTTCCTATCTCTTAATTGTCTTGAAATAGCCAGACTTCTGCATGGTAATTAATGTTACAGACACTGGGAATCCTAAAATGATTAGATTTCTGGAGGGCTGAATGAACCAGTATCTGCAAATGAAATGGCGTGTACTGGTCGGTGCAAAGAACTTTAAGCTGTAAACTGCTGACTTCAAAACCTGGGTCTGCCTTGCTATTCCACCTCTGTCCTTGCCTTCGCAGTAGTAGGAGAATCTCCCTCTCTATTTACCTATTCCTAGAGGAGTAAATCTTGAATGTGACGTAAGTGCTAACACTGAAGTTAGCAGGTAAGGCTTCCCTTGTTCATCTCAACATACGCAACAACAGATCCCTATCCCTTTAAGAAGACCAATCAAAATTTAAAAACATATATTCTGGGCAGAATATTTTTAAACCAGAAAGTATTCAAGATGGAATTGTCTTGACAGTCCCTGCTGTAGAAAGCCTCAGGCCAGCTCATTCCGTTTTAAAAAATTTAATGGAAAGCTTGCAGGTCTTGCTTTTATATTTTTCTGTTATAAAATAATAAATCTGTTATAAACAAAGAGATAAGAAAGAGATTTCTTAGTGCTGGTAAATTAAGACATCATTTGTAATGCCCACAAGGGGGAAAATTGGGATTTACTGCTTTTGGATCCAAAGTGTCATGGAGCATTAAGAAGAATCCTGCAAAACTGCCTGACCTCGGGCTTTGTGGAATTCCCTGTCCTACAGCACAATGAGGCTACAGCCCCGCTACTGCTTTGCAGCTGTGTCTTGAAAGTAGATCCCACTAGATTTTGGCCCACAGAGGAAAGGTGGCCACCATTTTGATCAGCTAATTTCTAGTTATGGTATAGTGAAACATTCATTCATTCAGAAGAGGAGAAAGACAAAGATAATTGCCAAAGTAAATCAGGATGAACGCTTTCTGTAAAGCTACACAGATAGATACATATAGAGAAGTACAAACCTGAAGCTCTCACATGACTTCCAAGGCAAATTCCAACAAGCTTCTGGGGAAAAGAGAAGATATCCCATCCTGTTGCCACAGCAAAAGTGAAATTGTCAGAGTTTTGCTCCAGCCATTTAACATCATCAAGATTTTTCCCTGTGTTGTGGGACTGTAGATGCAAGCTGTAAGACAATAAATATTCCACAACAGGAAAAATAAATATTCCATAACATCCTATTGCAATAGAAAGATCTTTCAATATTCAAGCTCATTTCAGTTTTTCTTTAAAAATAAAATATAAAGACAATATGGATATTTTATAAATATGTATGTTGGAGTCAGGCTAAAAATGTTGATTTTCTTGTTCTTCAGTCTTCCAGTTTCAAGCAAACAACTAAACAGCACTTGCATATGCCACAAGTGACAGCCTTCCCTTCAAAGCTTAACAAGTACATAGTTGGATCTCATCCATCTTTTTCCAAGAGATTATATCCCTAAATCCCAGTGTCACATCTTGTAGAGTTACTGATATAATATAACACCAAAATTTTCCATCCATAAAGACATCAGCACCCAGCTCTGCCAAAACATCGACCTTCTCAGTCGAGGCGTGTTAAATGATGCATGAGCATAGTTTTATACTCAGACAGAAACATGAAATAAAATTATAAAGTGTTTTAAGGTCATGCTAGGAAAACGATAGCAAACATGCCTGGCAAGTACAGACTGATTCATCGAGAAATTGTCAACTAATTTTTAATCTTTTCGTGAACATTTTGGAAAGAGCTGTCTGCAGAGTTAGTTAGGATGATTTGTCACTCTAAGAACCTGTGTTGCTATTTTATGTTGCTACTGAACAGCAGACGAACAAATCTGCTGGACCAAAACTTTTAAGACAGCTGGTCTCTCAGCCACACTCTGATTATATGGTAGTGGTTTCTGACAACTGAAAACCAGCAATTACCATGCCAACTATGTGTGAAGGAAAAAATATGTGTGATTTGGGCAAATAATTAGTCACATGAAGAACAGTTTTCATTTCATAACTTCACTACCTACATCAAGAGTAGGTAGAAGTAGAGGCAGTAATTCAAATGTTGTTTGATTTTTAGAAAATATTCAACGGTTCTGAAGTTTCATCTTTAAAGAGGCAGTAACATCTACTGGTTTGCAAAGGGTAGCTAGCATGCGTGCGACTCATGATACATTTCAGATAGAAGCGGTTATATAAGGGCCAGGTCCTGAGGAAACAAATGAGTTACAGAACTGACAATTTGCCAGTTCTTCCGGGTTCGAGCCCTTGGTGAAATGGGAACATAAATATGTTACAATATAAATTTCCTGGTGGTGTGTATGAAATCACTTTAGTCATCACAGAGCAGTTTCTGGTGAACAAGCCCCTGCTGTACAGAACTCTACTGTTGGCTCTGAATGTCCTTTCTGCTAACAGTCTTGGCAGAGAAAGTGAGGACTCACTGATAAGAAGGGGCTCTTATCTCCAGAGGTGGTCCTCGGGTCAGAGTTGAGGAATGTTGGCTGGATCGCACGGTGAACATGTGCTGCCGCTGCTGCCTAGAGTATGTTTTATCTGTTTCTTCCATGAGCACCTAATGCTCCATGACATAATTAGGACCAAGGGTATAGCTGTGTACAAAAAGAACCAAATATTTCATCAATGACAACAACCTCAGGAACTACATTACTAAGAAATAAAACATTTCTGAACCTCAGGAGAAGAATTAGAATGGAAATAAACCCTCAGACATGAATTTTTAATTACCTGATATTAGGAAAGAACATCTCCCTTGAGGAAGTTTTTCTGAAACAAGGAACTGTCATACTCCTTCTGCCTTTTTCCCAGTATTGAGAGCAGAATGCCAGCCTAGATGAGTCAAATCAATTCCTATGCCATTGCCAAAACTCACACACACCTGAAAGGTGCTTAATACCTAGAGGTCATTCCGAAGTTTCTAACTGCCGAAGACAGGAAATGCAGTCGCTATGCAATTGCAAACCCTGTTTAATCCAGACAGACGGAACAAGCAAACCCAGGTTTTTTTTAATCAAAGGCTGAGCCATCCAGTGTGACCATCTGAGTGCCATGAAAGCGACGGGAGTTGGAGGGGTCAGAAGCAGAACCCATACAGGGGACTTTCCCACCTCAACAGGGACTATGGTTATGGCATAACGGGAAGCGCAGGTAGCCATCGCGATGTTACTTGGAGACTGCTCCTTTACAGCAGCAATGGTGCATGAGGAATGAACTGCAGAGCTCTCAAGCCCTAGGGAAAGCAGCATCCTGGTAGCTAGACAATTTTCTTGCTTTTCATATCTGATGTGCGGTCACTGAGACAAAATACACAACTGTAAAAATTTGTATGTCTTTTAAGTCATCTGTAGAAAATCTAAACTGAAAACTTCATGATTTTTAAGTACTTGACAATATTGCTTCTCTCGTTTTCTCCTTCATGGAGCAGAAACTAACATACCACTGTGTCAATTAAGGTCAGGCTTATCTGAACAGTCTCTGAACTACTAATTCTTCTCTTTCCCAAATGTGAAATCCAAACCTGTTGAAACTGGCCTCTTTTTCCACAAAACAGGATGTGAAATGAGGGCTGATAGCCTGAAAGTAATGAGAAAACTCAGAAAAAGTTTGCTTTTGTAATGGTGTTAACAGTCTAAATACCATGACAGACTTGTAATATATCAAATAGTCATGGAATGGTACCAGATAATATAAACCAGGGACATAAAAATTCAGAAATTTATATCTGTGTCAAATGTACTTATATACAACTTACATGTGTATATACAGATACTAATACAGTGTGTTTGTGTGTGTGTATCCACCTGCATGTATGTGAGCTAAATGTTTGCTTTGCTTCATATCCTTTGTGCACAAAACCAACCAGCTGTCAGCTGCTTAGAAGAAACTGCCACAGCAGGATAGTATTTAACACGTAATTCTTATCATAGAGGCATTAACCTGTATCAGGGTCCAACTATGCAAATAACAATTAGATATGGAGTATGCCCTTGATTGTTGCTTCGAGAATTTGATTGTGGAATTAATTTATGCTGAAAGAGTTTGGTATACCATACTTATGGTTGTCATTAAAATGAAAAAAATGGACATAATGTCCATACCTTACGTTTATATGAATGAAAAGGCTAACAGATTATATATTTAGAATTTTCTATGCCTGTATCCCCTTGTATATTCTTCTGTTCCAGTATTTGCTACTTGATCAACAAACCCAATGTTTATACGTCACTTTCAAACAAGAACATGCCTGCACTTACAAATGCAGTGCTCTGGTTCTATGTCACATGCCTACAAGCTGCTGCATGTATTTAGCAAATACGTATGTGAAACATATACAGTGATGGTTTCAGACATACACATCTCTCAAACATTTCATGTAGACAGATAAAAAATTCAGCTGCCGTATCAAGGTGCTGCCTGCTACCCCCTCAGCCCAACCTTGATACGTTTTGCAAATTTCCTGTGTTTCCAGGATGTTCGTATTAATCCTATGGAAAATAAACCAACACCAATAGCCAACATAACCCTTAAAAGGAGATGAGCAATATTTTTAACTATTTAAACATGGGCTGTTCTGCACTCCAGACAATTCATCAGTTAACTTTTGCACACCATCATGGTAGTTTGTGATCAAATTGTGTAAATACCTTTAATAATTCTTCTGCTGTGGATTTCTGAGTTGTGTGGACTGTTCACATGAGTACAGTACCAGCTTTCCTTCAGAGGCCAGTCTGCGTGTCTTTTAAAGGGATTGCCTGTTGTCCTTTTCAAAATCAGACATCACGGACAAGCAAGGACACAGTTGTTTTGGACACAGAACATGAAGCGATGATTAATCTTTTCTCTGTGCATTCCTGTCGAATGCTTACTTCACCTCTCACTTCATTCAGTTCTCAATCTGGCCTACAGTTCTTTTTTAATTTTTTTTTTTTTTAAATCTGTTGCCTAATTTTTGTTAGTCATGAAGAAAAGCTGAAACCAACGATGACGTGACTGTACCAGGTGCCTGATATTGCATCATGCTAGACATTATCTTGCAGAACAGTCAAATCCATATTCTGGCTGAAGGAGTTTTTTTCCCAGAGCAGGACCTGATATTCTTACACACACACGTATTATTTTCTATTTTACTACACAGAGGGCCATTAAATGAAAGAGAATGATGCATAATAAACAAATAGACAAATCTGTTCCAGAAAATGTAGATGCCTGGCTTTCACTTGTACCTTCATGTATCAAAATCACGTAAGGAATTCCTTAATTCTGTACATAACATACAGTCCTCAGTCTACAGAAACTGCTCATTGGCATAATCAGGTATCTTGCATAATGACAGGCACAAGCACAGTTTAAGGTAGGGAGGAATAAATGGGTAATATTATGAAAAAAACCCAAACCCTAGTCTTTACAAAACAGACTGACTTGAAGCTCTTAAGCACACTAAGCCTTCTGGCCAAAGATGAGAAGTGCTGCCTTTCAGGAAAAGCAGCACTTTGCTTTGATATATGGACTTGTTCCACAGTTAAAATTTTATTCATTACACAGATGTTGAGTTAAATCATTACAAATAAACAAGCCTATTTCCCAATCTGGCCATTCTTCTACCAAATAAAAAATGGTTTTCTTTGTCTCAGGTGAAATCCCCTCCAAAGTGACCTGCCCAGATAACAGTGTTTACTGGAATAATTCGAGCACACGGTTATGCTGGTTTACTTCCACAGCTTAGCTAAGACAAAGCGAGACCCAGGATCAGGCTGTTGCCATGGGACTATGATGTTGGACAGGCAAAGGACATGTCATCTAACCAGGGCACTGCATCTCCACCACCTCAGCCATCTCTCTCCTGGTGTGATGGATCACCTCTGTCTTTCCTCTTTGGCTACACAGGGAACCTAATTTTTGTCTGAAACTCAGGCTGTGTCTGATTCCTTTTTAAACTGGCTGCTGGGGCTAGGAAAAGCAGTCCTCCTCTGAAAAAAAAGCTAAATAGGACCACCAGGAATTACCTTGAAAGTACCAGGGACCTTTTGTTTGCAAACAGAAGCTCTTGGCCTTTTCTGAGACCTCCAATATATTTGTATGGTTGTGTCACATGTTTTCATTAACTTCTAAGTCAATGCTTCCACTTCTAGGGCTGTACAGAAGTTGAGACATGCTTTTTTATTCTTTCCTTCTCCTTCACAACAATCAACTAAGGGACTAAATTACGCCCAAGCCCACACATTTTTGTAAGCTGCTACTTTTGATACTGTCACAATACGTACACTGCTTTTGTAGTATTATCTTTATGTACTCTCTAAAATTAAATCTCTTTGGTTCTGAATCATTCATTAAACTCTTAGCACTATTAAACACCTTTACTGAAAGCAACTTTCAAAGGACTATGCAGTGACAGTATAATGTTTCACTGTGAAATTTGGGACTGTGGAGCCATGACAGACACGGTTACAGAGTTAAGTTTGACCTTAAAGTGCAATCCGGTTCAGATAAAAACAAGTCCTTCCTCTGCCTTTTTTCAGTTTCATTTCCCCCTTTTCTTACTTTTCATGTTTATAATGACCTGCATCGTACATAAAAATGGACTATTCCGCTTTCTCACAAATATTACTGGCTTTGTCCTATACCGCTATTAGAAGAGATGTGGATTTTAGAATTTTCCAAACACTGTATAAAATGAGGCAGTAGCACAAACTCTGTGAAACTAATTCCTAAACAAAGAATAAGTTACTAAAATTAAAATACACATAGGAAAAAGCACTATTATCAAAATTACAGATTTACAGCAACAGTTTGTGATCAAAGGTTTCTAAGCTGGTACTGCCTAAATGCCCTGCTATGTTGCTGAAGAACATTACAGCTCTTCTATTGTTCTCAAACACAGCACAGGTCAAAGAAGTAGCATAACAAATCAATTAATGTCCTACCTGCCTCCTTCACTAATTAGAGAGTCAGTCAGTCTCTCTCTCTTTCTGCTCTTGATATTTGAAACTTCTCAGAAGGTGAAGATTAAAGTAGCAGCTCTCAAACTTTTCCAGAGGGTTTCCTTTTTAAGCTGTACCTTCCCTGACAAGTATGGATTCAGTTGTGGTGAAAGAGCATAAGGAAATTTTTCCACCTCTGCTGCTTTTATTTATTTTTATCCACCCCTATAAACACAATCTGTATAAACACTTCTACAAAGGAACCTCCTTATTATCTTTCCTCCAATTCCTTATTATATTTCCTCCAATTCCAATTCTAAAAATATTCAGATAATCCAGAATATTAAGCCTAATTAGTCATGTTCCTCCACATTCCAGGAATTATGGCCACACGACACATACCACAAACATCCCACCAGTATCTCTGGTTTCGCAACCATCTTTCAGACATAATCCAGCATTAACTTACTTTTTTCCTCTCCTGAAGAGAAATTATTCACTACATGTGTTTGAATACACACTTCTAGATGCATCTTTTCTACCTTCCCTCCTGGTCATTCCACTCTGAACAGCTAGGACTGTTATGACCTATCATTATTTAGCTTCCTATATTTTCCCTACTTTCAAGTCTCACTTAGGAAGCCAGGACAAATTAACCTTTACCATAAGTACTGTGCTGGAGGCTGCACATCTGATCACGTGGAGGGGAGCAGCTACGTGGTGCACAGCCTTCTCCATCCATGCAAGCAGTGGCTGGACCAGCCCTGTTTGAAGCTGCCTGTTCCAGTTCCATGGACTGAGCTGCAGCTTCTTTCTCCGTGTCCCCCCGCCCATTTTGTAAGACAGCACACCAAGCAGAATCTTAGACCTTGAAATCTGGGCACATACCAAAACGGAATATGACCTTCAAATCTTACTCATCATCTGAATAAAGCATATGCAACTGTTTCTATCCAGCTTATTCTAAGAATACCAAGACAACGGTCTAGCAAAACTTCTAAATGTTTCCTTTTACTCTCCCTTTGTTTCAGGCATATGGATCATCCACCGGCTCTAGCCAAGCAACGAAATATCTCAGCATCATCAGCAAGTTTTAAACACAATGCACCCTCAGAACCATTCATTTCTCTGCTGCTTGTACAAATGCAGCTGAGGAAGAAAGATAACAAGCAGCAGTCGTCAGGTCTGGGCACCAAATATTAAAAATAATATTATCTGCTTTAAGATACACTCACAGAATTGCCCTTCTCCATCTTCACTTACATTCTTGTCTCTGTTTTGTTGATTGGAACCGTGGATACTTGAGAAAAAATAAACTACACAAATAAATGCGCTGGTCCTGAGCAGACTTTGTGACAAAGAGCCTTTCTATAGCTTGTGCATAACGCAGGCAAATCAGCAAGTTTTAGAAGTAGTTCGGGTAAGTATAGAAAGATACCATCAGGGTTCTTGATTAATTGACATTAAAGCAAAAAATCAGGAGAAAGCCAGCAGCACTGATCCTCATCCAAGAATGCATAGTTTCTAAAAAGATTCTGCTTTGGCCCGGAATGTAAAGAATGTATCTAAAACACCTTCAAGCCTCGTAAGAAAAGAAAGGGCTTTGGATGTTGATCCAATGGCCAAATGAGAGAGAGGAAGCTCAGCTGCTCAACGAACATTACAGAAGAGAAGGAAACAGTTACCTTTAGAAGTCCAAGCATTTTATTTGTGCAGTTTTGTCTTTGTCTCTGCCTAGAGACAAGCAAGAGCATTTATGCACCTGATTTTGTGGCTTTGTTCCCAAGCCAGGGTCAATGCAGCTTGCAGACTGAAGCAAAAAGTCTGATTTGTGAGCTCGGCATCACAGCGACATTTTAGGGAGCAAAATATGTAAAAAGAGAGCATTGCAAGGCACCTCTATCTTGCCTCACATCTTTGCCCCTCATATACTCTTTGTTAAGTATAGTCCTTTTTATAACAAAACAACAACATGGTTCTTCTAAAAGTCCTACAATAAAAGAAGGTTTATGAAAACAAAACGTATTTGCTAAAATCTGTAGTTGCCACACATGTGAGAAGTCATCACACGGACCAGACTAGTACTCATCTCCTTCCAGGCTAGGATGTGAAAGGATGGGCTCGCCCATTTCCTTGAACACGTCCGTCCTTCGTGCCAAGACAATCATCAGTCAGTACCAGCTGATTTCATAACCTCCGTGAAAAGGTTACTTGTCTTTTCTTAAAATCAAAACCCAGTCATTTTCTTTATGTTGCCAACATTAGAGCACAGGGATCTAATCCAATCTAATTATCAAATGCGCAGCTTTTGTTTCCATTACACGACTTTTCTGTGTGTAATATAAGAATTTGTCCTTTGCTGATGCAGCTTCTTGGACAAGCACAGAATTTGCATATGAGCACACAATCAGCTGCAACACAGGACTGAACCCTGCACATGCATGTGTCACCCACGAGGAAGGGCTTCTCTGCATACGAAAACTCTTCTGGAGTGATGCGGAGAATGATTCAGTAAAAGCCTGCATATACCAACCCCAGACAATAAGTGTCGGAGCGCTTTGGCAGGAATTCTGGGTTTGGAAGGGTTAATCCAGGGCCTCGCTATTCTTTGAACACAGCACTTATGAACCATAGCCGCAGAGGCTCTGCACTTGCAGCATTCACTGAAGCCAGTGGGAGTCATGGCTTCTTCCAGGAGTGAGCCATGCACACATAAACTAAGTTAAAATACATTATTTACGTACTGCAAACCTAATAATTCACAGAATCCCTGGCATCGTAACGCAGGATTTTCCTTCAGACACAGCCACTTCTCCAGAGCTAGTTCTTCACATCTTGGTAGCAGTTGACCCTAGAACCATTTTCAGACATAAGTCAGTGTTTTCTTAACCTGCCAGTGCCCTACTGTAAGCACGTTCATCATGCAGCTGCGTTCTTAGCCAAAGCCCCTGGGGAAGGAACGGCAGTTTCTGCAGAGTTTCACTGGTGGGATTTGAGCCATGCTCGTGCAGTGCGCCCTGCTGGACTGCACACCGGCTCCTGCACGCTGCACCCACGGGCGGTGGGGAATGCAGCCCCTGGCCCAAAACCCAACCCAGCACATCCCGGCTGGCTTCACCATTCGCTGTGCTCACAGCTGTAACGTCGAAGCTAAGCAGACACATGCAAGAATATAAATAGCAAGCAGAGCTGTGCTAGAATTATTTCTGACAAGTCTCAAATGAGCTCCTTTATTTTCTTTTTTCTCAGGTCAGATTACTTTTTTTAAAATTTTCTATTTTATTGCCGCACGTTTATTCACTCCTTCCTGATTTCAAACTATCATAGAGATCAGAAATTGAAAAAGTATGTTAGATCGAGTTAATCCCCCTAAAATTTACCTCAGCCTCAAGTATCTTAACAGAAACCAATTACAATATTAGTTGATTCTTTTATTTTAACCCTAACCCTTACTCCTGGCAACCTCTCACATAATGGTCCAAATTTATTTCAAATGTATCAGCTTCTAACTAGAATAATAGTTTTGAGAAACCAGTGGAGAGTTCATCCATTAAACCAGAGTTACGGAACAGTTAGCAAGGGCTTCTATTACTCAATATTTAAGATGAATGATGTAATTCTATCATAAGTTAATAAAAAAATGGGTGTCTAGAGGGAAATTCTTACATCATTCTCAAAAGGCCAAGTCTGTTTAGTTATCTTTTTCTATGAGCAACTTTGAGGCAGAAAGATGACCTTTAATTCTGACTTTCCTAAATCTTCCTTAGATGACACCTCTAGCAGTACAAAATGGTTTAACAGAAAACAAGTAACTTGAGCAAGATAATTGTAAAATTATAAAATATTCTGATTTTCCAAAAGCAGATGGAAAAAGCTTACGTTGAAAGACATTTTTCAGGAAATGTTAGCAACATCTTTTCTATGGATTGTATGTTGAAGGAAACAGCAAATGATATAATGAGAAAGGACAGAACCCAATTATTCTAATATTTTATTTCTGACAGAAGCCAATTTCAGTCATTCCAGTGAAAGGCAAAAAACCAATGCTGAACCATGCAGATACTCAATGGAAGAAGTTAAAAACCAGAGCAGGTGTTGGAAAATTGTATCTGCCCTTTTTTCTGTTTGTTATCCAAAAATGCAAATTGCTTTTTACCAGAAATCTTCCAGCTACATTTTAGCCTGAGAAAATTTAGCATCTATTCATGCTAGTGCTGAGAGAGAAAGCCATAAATGTCAGCACACAGCAGTCTGGATTGTATAATCGCATGTCTCTCAACATCCTTCTACATAACGCATAGGACTAGGTAATTACAGAACAATTTGAAAAAAATCTCATAATTAACTAAAATTAGTATAGAAAAAATAGAGAAGCAAGGAAACCTATGAATTGGGGCTGCCAAGTACTTATACTTGGCCCCATTTTCTTAAGAAAGTGCAGAACTGTAAGAAATCAACAATTTACACTCACATATAAGATTCTTTTCAAGTCTCTCTGCTTTGGTCATGGCACAAATAGTCAGAGCTACTACATCTAGGAGGAAAATTTAATGTTTCCACAGTCATGAGCCGAACCTTTCCTTGTTACAGACACCCCCACCCCCAGTCTTAAACCAGCACAATTTTCTCAATTCCTAGATCAAGCCAGTATTGTAAAAAGTGCAGTTTTCTCTTTAAAACTTGTTGTTACTGCAGGATGGGTCTATCTATTGAGGATTGAGCCCTTTACACTCAGCAGAGTTTGACCCATGGTTTCATGCAGCATCCATCAGTCAGCACCGTAGCTCCACTGACATCAGCAGCCCACTGCCATGTTCCTGCGTCACACATCCTTCTGGCAGATAGCTGTGCTCGTGAGCCACAGCCTCAGCCTGAAGTACATCCTCCAAGACCTCTGCAGACGTTAACTAATCTCACAACTCCCCTTGAGGGGCTGGGCAAGTAACACTACATAGTTAGTAGCTCATATCCTTCATAGTGAGTGTAGCTCATATCCTTCCACAAACACATTCCACTCCTGACCTTCAGTACCTGCAGCCCATTTCAATCACGGGTGGTCTTCTAGCACATGGCAAGTCAGACCCACAGCATCCACTGAAATTTCTGTTCTGGGCCTCATTTAAAAGGGGCATTCTTTTTATTACTCAGATGAGTAAGAGCTGAAGAATGAAACAACTGAACTCACATCCATCAGTACCTTTCCAAAGGTCTTCGTCCCACCTGATCCCTTCACTGTATATTAACTGGCCTTTGGTCTCTTTTGCTTTAGTGCATTTTAACTGCTGAGCGGAGGGCTCTGAAGTATCCACACACTGATGTAGCTCTGTATCTAAATAAATAAGTGAAAGGAAACCAGGCCTACCAGGGGTGAAAGACTAGCATAAATCTCATTGGACCACCAACTTCCTCTCTTTTTTTCTTTAACTATGAAATAAGTGGTACATCTACAGTCTAGCATTAGCTTAAAGTTGTTGCACTGCATGCTGTGACATATTTTGTCATCTGGAGATCATTTCAAAGAAATACAAAGTTTTCTGCCCTACAGATTCCCCCCATATCTCAAAAAAAGGAACCATACTCATTCTTCCATATACGATGTTAAGACTTTTTCTTGCTATTATGTTTAACAGACATTTTCCATTCTGGGAGCTTTATTTTACTTCCAGAGCTGGACAGTCTTGGTTATCCACAATATCTTGCATCCGTTTGGGAATTGCTTGCACAAGATTCCCCTGATGACAGTTCCCATTAGCACACATTCATTTACACATACTTATTTTGCATTTGTGAAATTCCTTTCTTCAAGTTGATATGAAAGATTTTTCCTTTAATAGTAGTCCCTTCCCCACAGGTAGATAAGTCTCATTTGGGGAAGCTGTCGCTCACCATGACCACTAGATCAAAAGGGCTCCAGCAGAAAGACTATCTCTGAATCTGTGAAGGGTCACTTCTCCCCTAAGCTCTGGCTGGCTTTCACGTCAGATGATGGTACAATCCCATCCCACCTGTTTCAACAATACAGCAAAAATAATGAATGATGAGCCAGTGTATGCATAAAAGTGGTTTCTCCACTTTGAGGATGCTGTTCCATTCATTCCTCCATAGTCCTCTGCAACAGGGAGAAAATATAGGTTGCAATCACTCAGCAGAATTTGAAATCTCAATGAAAACAAAAACGTTACTCAGGAATATGCATGGGACTTAGATATGATTTGGGGGGAAAAAAAATTAAATCTAGATTTCTGATTTTTTTTCAAATAAAAAAGCCACAGAGGAAGAAAAGCTGGTTGAGCTGGGCCCTGCTGACATAGGAAAAAATCCTGAAAAGGAGGCTCAGAAGGCAAGGTTGACACCAGTGACTTAAAGGTGTTTCTGCTTCCATGGGACAAGCAGGCTGACAAAAACCACAAGCATGTCCAAACTTTCTTAGCTCACATAGAAGTCAAAATGATCAGCAGGTCCCAAGTTCTGAGAGAGGCAAAATGCTCAATTTTTAAGTTTTAGAAATTTTCCTTAGAATCATAGAATGGTTGGGTTGGGAGGGACCTTAAAGATCATCTAGTTCCAACCCCCTGCCGTGGGCAGGGACACCTTCCACCAGACCAGGTTGCTCCAAGCCTCATCCAGCGTGGCCTTGGACACTTCCAGGGATGGGGCATCCACAGCTTCTCTGGGCAACCTGTCCCAGTGCCTCCCCACCCTCTGCGGGAAGAATTTCTTCCTTATATCTAAATCTGTCCTCTTTCAATTTAAAGTCATTCTTACTGGCTTTGCAGCAAAGTTGAAAAATCAATAATCAATAAAAATTTGAAAAATCCCCATCCTCAAATATATGTAAAAATAAGTTCTAGGTTAGCCCTCAAACTTCGCTATTTTTGCCAATGGAAAGTTTCCAAAGAGCAGAGGAATACACAGGACGTCGGTTCAATTGTAGCCCCTTGCACAATTTTACATTCAGTCCAGCAAACAGCTGTCCAACTAACGAGCTTTAAAAAAAGGAAAAGTACTGAGAAGCAAGGTGAGAATAAGTTTAGAATAACATTGTTTGACTCAGACAATCATATGCAGTTATTCCTTTTATCACAATGATATTACTTTTTCCTCATCTTTTATATTAAAACTTTCATTCTGAAGGACTGCTAAGGTCTTCACAGATTTTCTACCTTTTGAATCTCCATCAGACATACAGAAAGCTTTCTCACATTTTTACTTGGAGCAGAGCAGACACAACAGAATCTAGTTCCACCTGCATTTAGAGCAGCAAACACCTGTTCATATACCTCTAGAAACCAGCTAAAACTAAAGGCATATTTTAAAAAAAACTATAGTTTTGTATCATAGCTGCACTTTTGTGAACAAGATCTGAACCCACCGACATCTGTGGAGTTTTGCCTGAGTGAAAGTCCACAGTTTTTAGCTTCTTTCTGTATTATTTGTATTAAGACGTAGTGAAAACAAGTGGCATCTGAAAGGTGGAACAGGGACAAAAAGGTCTAATTCAGAGGTAAGGGTGAAGAATACAGTGAATTTCATTTATAAACCCCTCCATCGATAACAAAGTTCAAATCCTTACCTGTATTAGAAGGTCACAACAGTTACAAAGCCAGAAAAAAGAAAAAAAAGCTTTAACAGTAGCAATATTTACTGCTACCTTTCTGTTCCAAACTATCAGAGTCCACTTATGACATGCAAGATCTGGAGAGAACAGTTTGTAAGACTGATGCCAGATGGACAGCCCTAGACAATGTCGTCTTTTCTTGATAACTAGACAGGTTCTCCCATTGACCTGAGACAGAAAAGACGATGCTTGGAACATCTTAAGAAGTCCTTAGCGTACAGCAGAATAGGACCAGTTAGACACTGCGGCATTCATTGCTGACTGTTAGCCTGATTCTAGATAAAGTCTGTCAAGTACTAGGCACCATGAGCAGACAATTCAATTGCCCAATTTGCCTGTAGTTTTCTTCTTTCTCTTGCTGTAGTTGAGCCTGAGCTGGGAATTCAGCTGCAAGCATTTCAACATTGATGATTCACTGTTTGAAGGACCTCCAGGGAAGTCCTACGGTACCTCCAGACAAAGATCTCGCCTCTGGCTTTTCTTGGCATGCAGGTTTATTACCCACTAGAGAGTTTAGACTTATAATACATCCAAATGCAACTTAAATCCCAGGCTCATACATGTGCTGATGGACCCTGGAGCTCCTAATTACAATTACATATTCATATCAGCTGAATGAGATGCTAAATTACAGTCTTGATCCCACACTGTGCCTCTGCACAAAGCCACAGCTGACGTTGATCCTCAACTGGAAGAATGGGAGGGGGTACAGGAAGATCCAGCTGTTGCTCATTTGACTCCAGAAAGAAACCATTTACTTTCTGGTGTGAAAAATGATGAGAATAAAATAATGTGAGCAAAAAAACATTCCCCACCCTGCCATTTACAAAAAAAAAAAAAAAGGGCTGATGTCTTCAAACCTAAGGCTGTAACGAAAGGACAATGGCATAGAATAATGGGAAATATTGCTTAAAAGTAAGCCTTTTTCTCAGTTAATGCACATTTTTACACTTTGTCTCCTCCTTGAAAGTTTGGCCAAAACAAATCTTCCTAAAGTTAATTTCTCACAGGAGTAATAGGGTTGATGCAGCATTACACACTCATGCTCTGGATTCCAATAAAAAAGTTGTTACCATAGCAAGAAGTATTGTTGCAAAGACAACACACACAATGTAAGATTAAAGAAAAACATCTCCAAAAATATTTCCAATGCTCAGCAATAACAGAGGATGTTTTCTCCTAATTACATGAAGATGAGAGTGTGCTACTGCTTTGGTAGTCCCAATGTGATGAAACAGACTGGTTCCTTTAAGACTCATTTTTCAAAAGGCAGATTTCTAAATTATTGGCTTTTTTCAAAGTTGCATCAATTATTTTTAACATTATGTATATCATGCTACTGCCTGAGGCTAGCCTGGAGAAAGATTTATTGTGCAAGATACTGTACCTAACTTGTAAAAAAGGCAGGTCATACTTTATAATCTGGGTTAATCTCAGGAAATAGAGGAATAATGGGGGAAAAGGGTGAGTTGGGGTAGTATGAATGGAAAGACAGGGCAGCAGTAATCTCCATACAGATGCTAATATGGTTTGGCATGCCACTACCCGGTCAGCCAGCAATGTTCAGTAGCATTATGATACAAGATAGTTTTAAGAAAAGTTTCAAATTATAATAAACTTCTAGCTTTGTAGGCTTTCCTAGACAGCACTCAACATGAGAGAAAGCATGGAAAAGCTTGCACTGCTGCAAAGCAAAGACAATTGTAAATAATGATGCAGCACCACCCGAGACACAGAACAAGGTGAAAGTGGCAGAGAGAAGAGCAAGGCAGCAGAACGTGTGAAATAGGATGAAGAGCCAGGAAAATGGTCTAAGTAACAGAGTTCGAATGGACTCTGCAAGGGTGACGTTGCAGAAAGCAAGACCAGAGAGGGCATTGCTTTAGTAGAACACAAACAGAAAGGAGGCCAGAAAAGCCTTTGCACGTACATGTCTATGTAAAGGGCAGGTTCTCTGCGTGCCATGTTGGAAGAGGCAGGAAGATCTACCCACAGACAGCCTGTGCAGGTCTAGAGAAGAGAAGGGCAGGCTTAAAAAGAACCAAGACACGGCCTTTGGCAATAGGAGAATGCTGTGTCTGTTCACAGCAGTGAAAGGAAAAGAGAATGCAAAAGGAAGTGCAAATGTAAGGACTGGGATTTGAGGGAGATGATCTAAAAAAAGAGAAATGGAAAAGGAACGTGGAGAATAAGGGCATATGAGGGGAGGAGAGTAGCAAAGTTCACTGACGAGGGCAGCGATGAGAAGGAAGATGGGAGCATGTGATGCAGGAGAGGCACACGGTGAAAGCTGTAGGTGAATGGCAAATGGATGTAACATGCGAATTTACACCCCACAAGCTACTAAAATACTATTTATTCTAATTAACCCTCATAAGACTTCTGACTTCACATTGTAAACATTACTTCAGTAGTTTGTAAAGGGAAGAGGGGTATTTATTGACTTGACTGAATTCTTTAAAATGCTGAACGTCAAATGCCATTGGGCAGAATTGCACCACACCAGGTGGTCAGCCTACCCGAGATAAAGAACTTACTCTACTGGACTTCACTACCAGACAGAGACAGAGAAACAAACTGTATCTCTGGGTTTCATGTGCAGAGGTGTAGTGATTCTGTCCCTGTTTTGATACATTCTCTCCAGAGCACCCTTTCCAATTTTTCACTACTAATTTTTTCACTGTTTCTATATCCATGCCTTCCCAAGTTCTCTTTCTTTCCTCTTACCTCTCTTTTATTGCCCCGCCATTCTTTCCCCTACCCACTGTCCTTCACCTTTCACAGGACAGTAAGGCAGACTCCTTCTCCACAGCTTTAGCACTGGTGAAGAGGAGCACAGAGAGCTCAGGGGAGATGGTCATTCCTGTTTTCTAACCTTCTGTCCAGACTTACTACAGCTACAGTGCAACTCAGCAATTGCTTGCTAAGTCCTCTTCAGCCCATGCTCAGTTTGTCTGCCAAGTGCTCTCCAAAAACATAGTTGGCACATTTAAGACTCTCTCCTAAGCAGGTTAAAATCGTCATTTTTCAGATTAAAAAAAAAAAACAAACCCAGAGGCCAAATTTCAAGTCCCCACCACAGATGATGGGAGCACTAATATTGCTCAAAAAGACAGTTTCTTATTTATACATACACATGAGCATATATAGACGCATGCCTCCACATATCCCTGAAAACGTGGGCAAAACAATAGCTGGTTTTTTTCAGTTGGAGAAATGGCTGCACGTTATAGAGTAAACTTTCAAAAATATTTGCCCAAGGCAGACAGCATGGAAAATTTTGGCCCAAATGCTTTAAGTTTGGCAAAGTTATAAGCAACAGAAAACAGGATCTTATAATAGAAAGTGCTGGGCAGCTTATGGCAGACATCACTATTTGTGCTGCTTGTAAGACTTCATTTTCTTTAATGGGAGCTGCATGGCAAGGCTGTAATACCCTGGGGCTTCCTGTCTTTAATTTCCTTTGAATATAATCTTGGTCTTAAGCCTTCCTTCCTAAATACCCTCTGTCTTTAATTAT
Source organism: Eurypyga helias (assembly GCF_000690775.1). Classification (NCBI taxonomy): domain Eukaryota; kingdom Metazoa; phylum Chordata; class Aves; order Eurypygiformes; family Eurypygidae; genus Eurypyga; species Eurypyga helias. The sequence continues at coordinate 129,302 of NW_010266447.1, forward strand.
TTTTTTAAGCAAATTACAACTTAACAAGCACACATTCTCGTAAGACAGAGCCTTTAATTATCAAAATGACAGTGCTGCTTAGAATCTGATTTTCACAGTAATTGGTGACCAATTCCATAGGTCAGTAAATAATTATACACCATCACTGCCAAAAAATACTTAAACAGGATATCATAATAAGTCATTGTGTATACCTACACCTTGCGTTACTCAGTCACCTGGATGATTCTTGTAGAGGAGTATCCATAAAGTGCGCAGCAGGGAAGTATATATATGCGGTCCCAGGTGATTGCAGTTCATGAACACTTGGAAGTCGTATTACATTATTTTGGGACAAATTCTGAAAGTGTTTCTCAGTCCTTATTTAGGGAAGACTGCCACAATTACTTGTAAGGGACATCAGGATGTGGCTCACCACTCTTGGATACATCAGGGAAATTTATTCTGCTAGGTTAATGGTTGGACTTGATGGTCTTTAGGGACTTGATGGACTTAAAGGTCTTTTCCAACCTAAAGATTCTATGCTAGAAGGTATTTTCTATTCCTTATCTTGCTAGGAATAACTTTTGGATCCTTAGAAAGGATGGTCTCATTTTGTTTATTAGATTCTCTAGACTCACAGTCCTGATCGGTTGTTTCATCCTCTGAAGTGACATAGTACTTATGAAGCCAGGGTCTTTTAAATCGAAGCCAACGTTTGCTGCAGAGTCCTTAACTCCACAGTCTCCCAGGGCTGTACATTTTGAGCTAGAATCTAGCATTCTGAATGCCTGTCAGTTGCTCTGGGGCTCTATTGTAGCACCAGTGCTCCAAAAATTCAGCATGATTACTTTATGCTGCTTAAAGAAATGTGCCCAGCTCTGCCCCTAAATCACTATCATTACTAATCGATGCATTTAAAACAATTATTATGTGAATCACACAGTCATACCTGAGGGGTTCACTCAGACAGTGAACCAAATAAAACTGTGTACCATCTAAACTGTTGGGTATTTAGGAAAGAAACTCACTCTTTGCATTTCCAGGATCACTTATTCTCCATGTTTATAGAATCATAGAATCATAGAATGGTTTGGGTTGGAAGGGACCTTAAAGATCATCTAGTTCCAACTCCCCTGCCATGGGCAGGGACACCTTCCACTAGACCAGGTTGCTCAAAGCCACATCCAACCTGGCCTTGAACACTTCCAGGGATGGGGCATCCACAACATCTCTGGGCAACCTGTTCCAGTGCCTCCCCACCCTCTCTGTGAAGAATTTCTTCCTGATATCTAATCTAAACCTCCCCGCTTTCAATTTAAACCCATTACCCCTTGCCCTGTCACTACAGGCTCTTGTAAAAAGCCCCCTCCCAGCTTCCTTGTAGCCCCTTCAGGTACTGGAAGGTGCTATAAGGCCTCCCCGGAGCCTCCTCTTCTCCAGGCTGAACAAGCCCAACTCTCTCTGCCTGTCCCCATAGCAGAGGTGCTCCAGCCCTCGGAGCATCTTTGTGGCCTCCTCTGGACTCACGCTAACAGATCTATATCTTTCTTGAGGGCTCCACAGCTGGACGCAGCACTCCAGGTGGAGTCTCACCAGAGCAGAGTAGAGGGGCAGAATCACCTCCCTCGACCTGCTGCCCACACTTCTCCCGATACAGCCCAGGATACAATTGGCTTCCAACATTCTACACCCCCACACACACACCCTCTCCCATAATTTTTCTCTTTGTTCTTGCACACATGCAAATACATACTAGATTTAGTGTAAGTGGAAAAGAACCATTTTAGTGGCACGCCCCCTTTGCAGAGGCTGTCAAGAAGGTTTTCACTGGCTGTTCTGGATGAGGACTGCCCGGGGTGGCTGCAGACTACCCCATGAAACCCTCCTAACACAGGTCATGGCTAGCAGCCTTCACTAGTCATCGACTTCGGACCTGTGTGACCAGCTCAACTGGAACTGAAAGCTTCTGCATTCCTACACCAAATTTCCCCTGAGTTAACCATGCAACTCCTCTGCAATGTATTTTTATTAGAAGCTATTCTTCAGGTGATATTAAGGGCTTCTGTATACAAAAAATAACATACCTTCCCTTTAGTGACTAATAAAATTATTCATCAATATCCTCAAAAAAAAAAAATTGTGGGTTTTTTCAAGTACGTATTCAGAGTGAAAATAAAAAACTTAAATCTTTCCTTTAATCAATCAGCAAAATTATACAGCGAAGTTTTTAATCCGCAGTTTGCATACGAATGAAAATTCCTGAAAAACCTCAGTCACCTTATTCAAGGTAAAGACCTGACTCAAGGAAAATTGATCCATCTTGAAAGCAAACTAGAAAATAAGGGCTACACACCTCTTCATGTGTGTTATGCTAGTCTAAGTAAAAAGATGACTAACATCACCCTAGATTCAACTTTCCACAGCAATTAGCTAAAGTATCTCAATTTATCTTTTCCTGACAGTTTATGATTTTAAGGAAATTTGAGATGTTTGGGTTGTTGGGTTTTTTTCCTTTTAATGGACATTTTAGCACCATCTGCTGGTATTAAAACTTGCTCTGGAAACTAAACACCAGCTACCTGCTTCATTTTAACTTCCTTAAGGCCTACTTCTGGCTCTTATTAAGAAAGGTTAATTGCTTGCTTTTCTACTACAGAACCCAGGATTGGATAAGTAATTTATCTGAATGAATCATGCATCCAGATGGAGTATACCTTCAGGAGGCCATATATCAGTAGCAATGCACTATTAAAGAAATACCTCATCTACAGCTACATCCCAGAGTAGATGTGATTGTTTTCTACAGTGTAAGAACAACAAAACCCTCCCCTCATTCCTTAAGATGCAATAGAAATATTTCCCCTGATTTATTCTGGGAATAAATAGTTGATAAGTGGTATTTCAACTACAGAATTATGCTGTGAAACTGGTGTGCACAGTCAAAAACTGACCTGCTAAAATTACTTCTGACTGTATCCAGTTATATAATTATATGACTTATCCCATCTAATTTTTCCAGTTGCTTTTTTATTTCCTTAGGTTGCTTCTGGCTCAGGACCAGTTCTTTCCAGTTTCAGAACCTCTTGGGGCACAGATACCCTGAAAACACTTCAGGAAATGGTCACACTAGGTCCCAGCTGCCTTCCTGCAGCACCCGTCCGGAATGCATGAAACATCGCCCACCTTCAGTACAAGTTTGTTCTCTGCCTTGGTCAAGCCAAGCTCACAGAATTCCTCTCTGCAAGACTTGCCATAGGCCTGGGTTTGACTGACAGCATCACAGAGCACTAAGAAACCTGCCACAGACTTCGTGGACTCTCAAGAGCGAAGGGTTGGTATAAACCCATTTTTGTTCAGTCAAGCAAATGTGTCAGGAGAATTTCAAGTTGTTCTGTTGTGGCTGTTCTTCATATCAATGACTCCTATGACATGTAAAACCAAGAATGGACCTGGAGATCATTTTTTCAGTCTTCCCTTTCCGTACTCAGCATGAGCCTTTGTGGCCCATACTTCAGTCCTTTACTCTAAGGAATACACTCCCTCCCTCAGGTCTTGTCTGCAGTCATTAGCCTTCTTTCTCAGTTGACCCTTCTTTGTCTTAGAAACTCCTCCACGCAGAATACCCATGGTTTGAAGCTGAAATTCAGTTATCTGAACCTTAATAGAATGTAGAGAAACAATCTCTCCAAAAAGTACATTCCAGATTGCTGTAAAAACCTGATGAAATGTCAGTTTAACAGCATGATGTGTCGAGATGTTATGGGCTGGCAACAGGGCTGGGAAATTAGTTCCTTGTGCTGCAGCAAGGCTATGATGTGCATCCCTTCTAGTACAGATGTAAGCAGGCTCCAGCATAACAGTACCTTGCCATGGTCAACTTAGTCAGCAGTTGCCTCAAGGAAGCTAAATAGCCATGAGACAATTAATTATCTTTTGCTTTCCTTCCAGCCATACAGATAAGGTTAAGCAAAGCCCAAATCCTGCTTGCCCATAAATTCTCTATCCTAGAGAGTGGTGACTGGAGACTTTTCAGATAGATGTTCTCGGGTAAGTTTTCAAAGTCATGCTCAAAAAGGTCAAGTCAAAAAATAAATCCCGTTATTTGTTAGAAAGATTTGTGTGTACACCTCCCACATTCGCTGCTTTGAAATGGACCCTTTAATGTCTGGAGGGGATACAAAGCCTATGGCTCTTCTAAGGTTTCAGAAGGAGGAAGAAAGGCCATGACCTTTAATAAAGATTATTCTGCAGAAATAGGACTGCTTGCCTTTGCGTAATCTTTTACAAAATAAGCTTGACGAAAGGTGTGATGCAGTAATCTAAAGCAATTCCTTAAGAGCTGCAAAGAATCAAGGAGGACCTTGAACACATCACATGCTCTGATGGAAAAACCATGATCAAGAGGTTTAGGCCAGAGATGGTTCCACTCGCAGTACCCAGCCTCTCTGGACTGCAAAATAGAGAGGCATATTTAGTATAATTACCCCAATTATGTCTGCCAACACTGCTGAATGTCAATGTAAACTCATTTCTGAATTGCTTCTTTCCATATAAATATCATTCATATCTAATTTCCATTAATATCAGTGAAATTCAGAAGGAGGTTTATCAAGAAGAGATTATTTGAGTGGGGAGGGGTGAGAAAACTCCATGCTGTTTCAGCAAAACAGAAAACGTGGAAGCAAATTAATTTCGGCAAATTTCCCATTAAAACAAAGCCAAAACCTTTTGAAACTATCCAAATGTCCTTTCCAAATATTGTGAACAAATGAGTTCCTTTGAATTGCAATCTACTTCTGCTTTTCAAATTTAAACAAATGTATATGCAAATAAAATGTCAAAGTTGAAATGAAAAATTTCCATATTTAATAAAATTAATTGCCCTGATCTCATAGATATCATTAGTGACAGGAAGCCATCCCGTGCCTTGGGAATTCATTGCACACTGAGACTCAGACAGCAGGGATCTCCTGAGCTCCACCGCGCTTTCTTCTGGTGGCTGCAGGCACTGGGAAGCGAGAGTGCCATACGCTGCTAGAGATGGCTTGTAAAGTCATATGGAAAGTTAAGTGAGACTGGTAACAACTGCACTGAAAGACTGCCAAATGCATTCAGAAAACTGAGTGGCTTTTAGTAAGAGTAGGAAAGCATCTGAATTACATGCAGCGAATTTATCGGAAGAAGAATGTTCTCATTTCATTTGCCTACTAACAGACATTTACACTAGAAAATATATATAATGTAGGATATTTTTTTCATATCTGAATGTATCTTCTGTATGTCCACTAAGAAAGTAGGTGACTGAAATACATCCAGAATTTCCAATTACTCATCTAGAGTTCTGTGTTTCCGATGTCTTGAGACAGAGCACAGGACACTGCTAACAATATGTGGTACAAAAGATGCAATAGATTATTCTGTTTGTTCATTAATTTTGTGTTTATTCACTTTCCACTGTTGATTATTAGACATAAGCCTTTACCCGCCTTTACCTCCAACCTAACTTGGGCACTCATCTTCCACGTTTGCTGCTACTGGAAGAACACAAATTGTCTCCTGTTCAACTTTGATATGATAAACTGTGTTTCCTCTTGGAACTACTCCAGCTTCCGCTGAAGACAACACAAAAAAGACCATTAATGAATTATGAAAGACTTTAGCATGTAACAAGTATTGCCCTGGAACTTTCACTGGTTCACTTCCTGACCAGGACTATTGTTCAGATCATTTCTGTTCCTCCAACCTGACGCAACAAAACTTAGAGTTCACTAAGCCGTTAGATAGACAGACAGGTATTTTGACTGAGATAACATCCAAATGTCCCATTTGCAGCCAGAGGCCTGTGTGCTTTACATGGACATCCTGAGTTTGGTCCACAGTAGTTACCATGGCAGCAGTACTCACAGACTGTGCATGCATAGAGACGCTACACTACAGCAATGTAATTGTCATTCTGGTTCAGAAGGCAAAATGCGCTGGTATCATTTACAGGTGATATTTGTATTTCAGACCAGTAAAACTGTATACACTATGACAAAAATGCATAGCAACAAACCCCTACTTCCAAATTTGTTCCTTAACGTAAAAGTATTTCTTCAGCTGCATGTAAATCAAAATGTAGTTGCAAAGCTTAAAACTGGGTTTCAAACCCTAAGCTCATGGAGAATCTATGGATGGCACTTCTCCTTCCAAAAAGTACCCCTGGACTCTGATCAGGAGAGAAAAAGCAAGGCAAAGCACAACTATTAGGTATACACAGAAATAAAGAAAGGAACTACCAGTAGATTGCAGTGGAGCCATGCTTGAGGTGACAATGAATTCAGCAGCAGCAAAATATTACTTGCATACAGGTTTTTATTAACACAATATAACCTGATAGCAGAAAAAGACGGTCGCCTCCCCCCGTCATCATTCAGGTGAAAAAAATTAAAATCTTGAGCAGCAATCCCCTCAGACCATCATGAAAAGGCCTAGGCACAGCCTTGGTATAGTGCAATGAAATTAAAAAAGATGTCATGTAGCCATGTCAGCCACATCTGTGACCCATATGGTGCATGTAACAAGAGCATATGTCTATACCTAAAGAGAACATTATATGCTCTATAAGGCTAGGGCAAATGTAAAAGTGAAGTAGAACACCTTCACATTACAAACACAGTTTGTTATTTGTGTCACATCAAAGAAAGAGTCTCTAGGAATTATTGCCCTCTGAAGTAATTTAATTATGATTAAGTGAACTAAGAACTAATGTAAATGGTATTTTATACCCCAGTGAATTAAAGTATGAGATCTAGTCAAGGTGAATAAGATTTACAGCCAAAACTCATGCAACCTTACAGTAATTTCATGACACTTTTACTACTAGCCTAGACATTTCAGTTCTTGAAATAATTAAAAGTACATAGGCAAATTTTATTCCTTGGATGCTGTTCTGTGTTATAATAAACCACAGACAGAAAAGAGAATAGGTTGTTTCTCAAGTGATTTATGCACTTCTACTTTTGTTATAAAAGGGACAAAGATACTGCAGGGCAAAGACAACCTTCAGAGTTTACTACAAAAAAAGAAAAAGAAAAGTAAGTGTGGTAGGATGCCCAGAAATCTCTTTCATTTGGACTAAATCTGACCCAGATTAAAGTCTCGAGACTCATCTTTGTCTAATCCCAAATACCTGTCTGTTACAGAACACATTTGTCATGTGGAGACCCTAGGCATAATATGAGCAAGTGAAGTCAGCCAACTCACTTTAAAGATACTAAGGGTCTTCTCACAGATTTTTAACTCTAAGGAAAAGTAGTCCCTTCAAATAGAATTAAAAGTGTCCAAGAAGAAATGTATAACATATCAATGAGTAGTTATATTTCACAGCTTTTCCAGCTGGAAGTAAACTCATTTTCCAGTGACAACTGTTAATCCACTCTCTTCTAGAGTCTGTTTGAAAGGCTCCAGGTAAAGAACAGAAACTTGGCTGACAGAAGAAAGTACCAGATGGCTGCTGGGATGGGAAAAAAAATTGAAGAGGAGAAAACAGTGAAATGTGAGTTATAGAAATAAGGATTGAATCACGGTCAAAATATAAGTAGAGAACCAGAGCCTTTGGATTTTAACAGGAGCCATGTTAGCAACACAGCATCTACCCAAGTGGTAAACTTGATGGTCTCAAGAGGCCCTTAAAATGCAACACAGCATTAACAAATTGCATAAATTACATGCATAAGGAGTGTTCGCTGAACAGTCTCTTTTGGCTGATGCGGCCATACACATTTGCACAAACCTATTTCCCTGAACCCAAGACATGTAAACCAGAACACTCAGGCCATGTGTCTCTTACACATAAACAGTGCACTTTTTCAGTCTTTTAAAAAACTTTAAGATCCCCAATAATCTATTTAGGAATCAAAGGGATCAACATTCATACGCTAAAAAAGCACTAATCTAAATGTTCATGCTACAGTAGCAGATATTGTCTTTAGCAGAGAACAGTGAGGAAGCAAAGGAACTCTAGGACCAAAATTTGAAGATAAAATACGTAACTGATTTAGGAACACAAATAAGAGAGTCTGGGTTACAAAATACATGTTCTTGACCTATTGGTCATCTCCTTCTAGGTCTAGACACTAAAGTTAGTAGCACCTTTTTTTTTTTTTTTATTCTGTCTCATTTCAGCTCGCCTTCAGAAATACTGCCCTAAGGGAAGCTACTAGTACTGCATTAACATTCCTGAGTATCCAGATTTCTATCAAATTCTGCATATTTGTAGTGTCCCCTGGCTGAGAACACGGTGATTGTGTGATACCTTCCACTTAAAGAACAGGGCCACCACTGTCAGCTGTGATGGGTGACAATAGCTCAGGCATCCATTTTATATCCATCCTGAAAAACTGGGGACATACACACATTTTTTTCAAATAGTTAGGTTTACGGCTAATGATGTTTATGAAATAAGAAGTGCTGCATGTCATATAGCAAGCTTAGTAACAAAATGGTTGTTCTTCGCTAGCTCAGACACCTGGACTCCTCCCACCCATTCTGAGGCACACCCTTCTGCCACCTCTTCTTAGGCACAGCACTGTAAAACAGCTTTCCAGAATATCCCCATTTTCCCTCGCCTTTCTTCATTTGCCTTTCCTTCTATTAGATGATCCTCAGCCCGACTGGTATGAGAGACTTCATTAAAAAATTCCAGTTGAGCTGAACTGGCTGATTCTTACTGCCAGTGAAACTGCCTTTGCTACAAGTCTGCATAAAAGACTAGCACCTGGAGACACTAGATTGCTCAAGGGATTGGTAACAGGCTATGGAATATTTAACCTCTAGGGTATTGGCTTAAATCCAGAGTCAGGACCAAACCTGAAGCATCAGTCTCTTGGGCAAGCTGCCACACGACACCTTTAAAACGTATACCCCTTCGCTCAGGAGAGCCCTTACTAATCTTCTGCTGAGAAACTTTCTCCTTTCTCCAGTCTGAACCTTACAGCTGAGACCACTACAAGCTGGAAAGCTATAATTCAGAAATGTGCCAAATGTTATGCCAACACAAAATAAAAGTTTTAGTGCAAGTGTATGAGCAACCCTATGAACCAGATCTTGCGGTCTGTCAGAGGACTGACGTGGAGACTCGATTTTGCTGTCGATACCTGCTATAACACAAGAGACAAATGACAGAACTTCTCTATGCCCAGGGCATAGAGACTACAGTCCGTTATGCCAACAGTCTTCTATTTCCTCCATACTGAATATTTATGGATCAACAATCCAATTAAAAATAATAATACTTAATAAACATATAAAGAAGAAAGTAGTTTGTAATGGAAAGGTAGCAATGGAAATTTAAAGGTAGTAAAGGTAGAAACCATCAAAATTTAAAAACCACTTAAAGCCATACACCACAATGGAAGTTTGGTGTGTTTTAAACAAAAGATGTTTTCCTGCACCTCTTCCCATACACGGCAGCAGCAGCTGTCTGCTCCTCCTCTGCAGCAGTGGTGGAAAGAAAATTCCTACGCCACTCCCTTCCCTCCTTCTGCGTTATCATTGTCCGCAGCAGATTTCTTCACACCCTTCATTAAGCCTGATCCTCTTACCCTTTGAGCAAAGACAAAATTATTTGCATTTGATGTTTGTATCATTGTTCATCTCAATGAAAATACAGTAACTCCCTCTATTAGTGACTCCCAACTTAGCAGGTCTGAGACTGAGCAGTATCAGAGAAAGCGCAGCTGGAGAAATAAAACCCGTGTAAATAGCTGAAAAGATAGGTAAAAGTCTGGGCAGTGATCCAAAAACACTAAACTACAGACTCCCAACATCTGGTTCAGGGTGGATTCCAAGAAAGACAGAAAAAGAAAGACAGAAAGAAAGGATTGATTTCTCTGTATATTTTTTACATAAGGTTTTCTTTTATTTTTTTAATTCATCAAAAATTTTACTCAATTATTGTGGTTTAATTTCTTCACCTCTCCACATCCTGTTGCTTCACTGTTTTAGCCATATCCATCAGAAGGAAGCAGCGCCTTGGACAGGAGTTACAAGCAGCCCTCAGTTTCATACTTCTTTATTTACAGATTAAAAAATCTAAAGCTCATTATCTAGCCTCTCTCTCTTGTTAGCTAAGACTGGGCTTATGACACAGACATGAGAATCCTAGACTGAGTTCATGATCTTTCAGGCAAATGGTCACAACAGAGCTAACCCCGTCGGTTAACTCAGCTTGACTAAGCGCTAGAGACTCCAGAGAGAAGCCCACACTGCTGAGCACCCACATGAGGCACCCAGGACGCCACCACTTCAACCATCTCTGCATGAAGAGTAATTTTCTGCTTTGAACAGTTTTATTAGCTGAGAGTTTCTGCTGAGGTGTTCAGAGACAATGTAATTTTCAGAAGCTCGTACATGACTTACAATCAATAAAATCCCCCTGGTTTTTAGAGATATCTCTACCCTTAACATACCCGAACTCTTTATAAACTCCTGCCTTACCGTGTTAAATGAGCATTTCATCTATTCCATGTTCTGGCCACACAGAATGCCCTAGGCTATCAACACATCATTCAGTGTAATGTCTTCCACCGAAAAGTTCAGATCATCCTTCCCCCACCTTGCTCAACAGAGAGCTGAGGATGCTGTTCTGACAGAGAACTTGCCCCTCCAGGAGAGTCGTACTGCCGTAAGGACTCTCTCCCAAGCAGGGAACACTCTGCCTTTTCTGGGTGTCTTTCATCAACAGTGGGTTTTGCTTTGCGTTAAGCGACTACAGACATGCTGCTGGCCCTCCACCCTGCTCACACCCCAGCGTTGTCCCCACTGTGTACCAGGACTCCTTCTCCGGGGTACCAAGCCACCTGGCAGCTGCGTGCCCGTGCTGCAGGTAAGCCTCTCTGTCCCTCCAACTGCTGCCAGTGGCATCCAAACCTCAAACACTCTTGATGCGTGCACTCACAACAATCATTAAATGCACAAATGAGATAATGAGAAGCTCTGAAAAGTCTCCAAATAATTTCAAATTTGCTTACTTTGTGCTTCAATGCTGCCTCACTCGGAGCAGAGCCATAAGTGCTTGTGTGCTTTCCAAGTGTTATTATACACATACAAACACAGAAAGAGAGAAAGAATTCACATGGGCTGATAGTGTGATTCTCCTGCCCAAAGACTAATTCCCCCCTACATCTAGGCAAGGTGCGCATTTTTTTTACCTTCTCTTCCCTCAAAGCAAAAAGAAAGTTCAGGACTTGGCATGGAGCAAGGGTGCAGCCAGGCTGAACACAACCACCTCACCTCTTTGCTAGTGCTGTGCCCCAGCCAGGGGCACCAAGGAATTTATTTCCATCAGAAGACCTTTTATGCAACAAGCTGGTGGCTTCCAGGTAGTGTACACTGCCAGTAAAATGGCAACAGGCCACTACTCACGTCTCTTAATCCGCGATGAGCTTTCCACTTACGAAAGGAGGCGGTGACATTACTGAAATGGGAATCCCATTAGGGCATTTGACAGTTAATACAAGGAGATGAATTCTGTCCCTCAGAAACAGAGTCCCTGAGAAATAAGGAAGTTACTGTTCTTGAAGATCTGTGCAATTTATTCTTTAAGATTGGAGCCTAAGGGCAGTAATTACATATGCATATTATTCAAACCCGAATTCTTTTCTTGAAACTCTCCTTAAATTGTGCCAGTTTACAAGACTGTCATTTCTACCTGCTCAGAGCTTGCTGCCACAGAAAGACTAGCTTTCTCCCTCCGCCTGCTCATGTCAGCTCACTTCTCCCTTTGCATCAGCCCTGGCTGCGAACTGACCCTTTAGCGAGCACATTCAGCTCTCCAGACCACCAGAAAACAACTGACTTTCTCTCTGGAAATACTTGACTGATGTTCCACTGCCCCAGGCAGAAGACAGAGAATAAAGCAGCCTGCTGCATAGTTGACAAAGCATGAGTGCTTTGAAAAATGACTGATAGGCCCTCCACCCCATACCTTTGTGCTACCCACATCAGTCTAAATTCATATGTTCACACCCGGGCACCCAGATCACACACTGAACTGAAGGAACAGTCACAAATGAGAGAGGTAACTTCAAACCAAACAGAATTTCCTTATGGAGTTGCACTAACAACACTTTAGAAGGAAAGCAAAAGAGAAGTTGCATGAAATGCCCAGATCCAATCCAGTACCTTTTACCCCATGTCCTGCAGTTTTTAGATTCTTTTACAATCGAGCCATCTGGCAGAGAGCAAGCTCCAAAAGACAGGACAGGACAGAAAGTTTTCACCTGAGTTTCTTTCCAACGGGCTTGGAGCTGTTGGGTTGGCTTGGAGATTGCAGGTACTAGCTGATATGCAGCTTGTGGGTTAAAAATGGGGGGGAAGGAAGAGAGGGGAAATGTCTAAATACAGCCTCCATGACTCGCCTTGTCAGGCAGAATTAATTAAAGTATTTCACAAATATTTACATTAGACTAGGTAAAATTCTAGCATTATTAAGAACGTATTTTTGCAGCCCATGAGCCACTTGAAAAGATGAATCGTGACAGTCAAAAGCACATCTATATCCTTCCTTTACAAGGTTCTTACTTTGCAGGCAGATTTATACACAAACAGGTTAAAAAGCAGGCCGAGACAGTACGGCTTCATCCCGTACAATGAAGGCAACACACCAGCTCAGTGAAGCTTAAAGGAAGTCACTTTTTTCTAAACCTCAGCCCTCTGGCTTTTCACCACCTGGACACCAGTTCTAAAATGATGACCTCATCATTTATCATTTTACCTTTCAGTGCTTTACTTAATACATGACCTGCTCAGTAAAATATTTGCAGACTTGGTACTCTGGTACTTTATCCCATTACAAAGGCACGCATAACATTTCACATCTCTTTCATGCAGGTGGTCCTCTGTTCTAACTCAAGGCCAAACGGAATATAAAGTTAGGCCAGTTCAGCACTCTAGGTGAAGGCATCTGAACTGAGGGGAGGGAGTACGGTAACTGCAGATGCCAAGTGTGGCTATACATTTCAAAGATAGTGCTAATTTATTTATTTGGCTTACAGTGACCGAATCCATCTGTCCAGTACAGATGAACAACCACAAGACATCTAAGAATCACTACGAGTCAACATTTTTTATTAAAATTGTTCACATATGTACTGAGGAGCCACGGAAAGGTGTATTAAAAACGGTCCGTTCTCTCAGGCAATTCCACTCCATTAAATATTATGAGTACACATGTCTGAGGAGGAGAGGAAGAGAGGGAAGAAAAAAAAAAAAGTATGCATCAGATACTTCTATATGTTCCCTGTTTATTTTTAGAATGTTTAACAGTGCAAAACATAATGCCTTTTTAGTTCATTTCTCCTTATTTTTTTCTCCATTCCAATAAAATATTTCCCATGCTAGCTGATCTCTCTCTCTCAATATTTTTATACTGGATGATCTAGTTGCAAATATCTTCAGACACAACGCTTTAGATTTACAACCAGCAAATAGAAGGTCTCAGTGGAAGCATCTAGACAGAGGAGTTACCGTACATACAGGCAGGAGGCATTTCTTTTCCACTTCCTTACAGAACACATTTGCACAACTGGTTTCGATTTCTATTTATATTCCTCACTAAGGAGATAGATGTGAAATTTGGTGCTTACAAGGCTCAGTGCTGATAGGTACTGGGAATGTTGCCACCTCCAAAGATGACACTGTAAACCGTGGGGACTCAGCCACAAAAAGGTCCCTCCCAAAGGAAGTCTGCCCTTTTGGAAAAGTAACACAGCAAAGAAGAGTCGGGAAGAAGATTTCCTCTGCAGTCTAGCTTTCTGTGACACATCCCTTCAGTTCTGGTACACAGCTTGCCTGAGCAAAGACTGTCACAAGAGCAAAAGGGCTGATCCAAAAGACACCCAAGTGACAGAGTCTCCGAGTGAAAAGTACTTTATAAAGCCCTGTATTATGAAAGGTTGCTAAGGAAATTGTTGGGTCCACTGTGACTGACTTACTATTCTTTCTCTTTTTTCAGACTCAGCTATTGTGCTCTCAAATTAAGATTTGGCTTCGGCTTTTAGAAAGACATGAATAATAATAAAACCATATTGCCGCACATATGACTTACGATTAAGCAGCTCTCTGGGTTATATACAGAGGAAATGTCTGAAAAGGCACTGGCTGACACTTATCAAAGAATTTGGAAATGGAAATTACAGCAAAAGAAAGTAAATTAGCCAAGAATTTTAAAAGAAACAGGATATAATGATCAAATAGATGACATCAAATTAAAACCCCAGATCAGGAACCAGTGCAAAAAAACTCTGGAAGACATGCTTTCAAGCTGGTAACATCATCTGTATGTGTGTCCTGTGTCATTCAGACATATTCTGGTGGTTTCATTAAAGATACAAAGCACGTGATTTCAAACTCCCGTGGTTTTGTCTCTGCTGTGTATTATCAGCTTTCCAGGGCTTTGCAGATCAGCAAGTCCCCATTCATAATTCTGTTGCTCAAATGCTACTTAAAGTCAGTTTTGGAAGGTAGTGCTTTCCAGTAGTGCTTATTGTGAAGAAAGAGTACCGCATTTTTCAAGACATGAGTTAATGAGTCATTCTGTTTGTGTTTCCCAAATAAATTAATAACAACAACTAACAATTCATTCCTAAAGTTCCTGCATGCCCACAATTCCAACCAACCGCAGTGAGAGCCAGAAATGCTCTGCAGATTTGGAAATGAAAACCATCCTATGTGTTCCAGCAGAGATTTCTGCAGATGGATCTGATGATGGTTAAAGGTGACACTCAAAATCTTTGGAAACGTGATTTTAAAGTTAAAGATTCTAAACCCATAAACCACAAAAAGCTTATTATAGAGCACAGCCTTTTGAGACTATTACTCACTTTATCTGTGCAACTGCCATTAAGCAGCAGATTCTATATTTATTAATGTTATTGGCATTGACTACATGATCATTACATGCAGTTATTAGTAATTATTCCCCACAGATTGACAGCATTTGTAGAGCAATCCACACAGAAAAATGGTGACTTTTATGAAATCACCAGCACCTGGCAAGAAAAACTGAAACCTGAGCTCATGTCCTGGATGAATCGTGTTTAACGACACTGTTTTAAATGTGTATAGGTACGCTTTGTACCCAAAACACATCCTTGTGCAAGAATCTGAGGTTTGGTGTTTGGGGGTTGGTTTGTTTGGGGTTTGGGTTTTTGTTCTTTTTTTACAAGCTGGGTGTTAGCATTCCTTCCGTGGGGAAAGAGAAGAGGCTCAGGATGGTGCACAGGTTTGCCCAGCACAAGGCATTTCAATGAAAACAGCAGCAGCCTCGTGCTGGGCTCCAGCCTGCAACCTCCCACCATCCACACTGCTGACTGGGACTGCTGTGCAGTTCCTCCGGGTGAACCGTTTTTTAGATCAGTTCAGGCGAATACAGTAATATACAAAGTCACTTTGGCTTCTGCAGCTGCTAGACAAGTGTCTTAGCTCTGCCCTGAAAAGAAATACCCCAAGACTGGGACTCCTGCCATTTAGCTGTTAGAAACAGGAGGAATGGAATTAGAAACGAAGACTGAGCTGTGTATGGTGAGACTGGACGGTGGGTGAGGACAGCAGTGCTGTTTAACGAGGGCAGCCAGCAGTTCACCTATGTGGGGAGAGGAAGGTAGTGCAGGGAGGGTTATATAAGCAAAGTCGCTTATGGAATGTGCAGAATGTACACAGAGGGTGAGGGCAACGCCGGGAGCTGGGGGCGCAGGGAACAGCCTCCCAGCCCATGGGGAACAGGTTGCCTGACAAAAGGCGTTTCCAAAATGCAGCCCAAAATGCAGCCCTTGCTGCTGTTTCTGCCCTTGGACTCAAAGCCACAAAAGTAATTGGATACTAATGTGGAGAGTACAGTGCATTATTTAATGCTACTAAGATAAGCGTAAATAAAACAGTCAACATTTCTCCAGTGCCCTCATCCCCCTTCCTGAGACAAGCAAGGCTTCTCTAGTTCTTGACAACAAGGTGCAGGAGAGGTATACAATCAAAGGTAGAAAAAAACTTCACACCATTTCCAGTCCAGTCTGGATTTTTTCCTCTTGCTGCTTTGGATTTTTTTCCATGACTGATTAACACATCCACCCCCAAAACCTACCCAAAATCCCAAGCAAATAAAGGGAAAAAAAAGGTTATTTCATTTTTCAATGAGTCTGCTCTAACCACTGTCATGCTCCTTTTGTTTTCCTCTTCAGGAGCCACTTGAAACAATCAAATCCAACCAGCAAAGGTATTGAAAGTAAGTACACTTCGAATTTACAGATGTTTGTAAAGCCAGTGCTCATGAAATCACGGAATAAAACACCCTCCAGCTGAGAGGCAGATTTATCTAACTAATGCACAAGCCCAAGGATCTGTGGAAATTTGCACATTGAAAGCATTTGCTAAATATTTGACCGCTACTGGCTTTGCGGACCTGCTACGGGCACAGAAAAGTGTCCACCAGTATCCTCTGACTTCAGTACAAAGTCAGTTAGGGGCAGAATCCTACTCCTTCCCGTGCAGCTACAGGACTGCATCCTGTACGTGTTTTGTGACTGTCAACAAGAAAACCAAGGTAAACTACCTGCAGTGGTACTGGAGCCACCTCTACTAATCAGAACTAGTTATAAGAAAAGTTCACACGTTGAATGTCAGAGATGAACCCACAGAGGAAACATAACACATGAAACACATGTTCCAGACATGCTGTTCAAAACAAATCTGAAAAAATAAGGTCAAGAGACCTGGAGTATTTCTCATAGAGATTCTGCAAGCTAAATAGTGAAGTGGCGTTACATAAATTACATGGTTTCATATTACTCACTGTGCAACTACAAACTGAAGAAAAGCATGGCTCTTCAGGAGTACCCTGCACATAGCAGGACAAATGTGTCTGGAGAAACACACAGAGAAGAGCAGAAACTACCAGATACTATTTAACCGTTGGCCATGACTTACCTTCTGTTACTTGAACACCAACCAATCTCTTCGTCAGGAGCAGGATTTTGGATGGACTCACTAAGCAGTCCTGTACTGAGAAATTGTGAAGACAACCATCAGCAGGCACCGAGAACAGTACAAACACATCACCTCATTGTACGTAGGCCCCCAGCAGCAAACGGACACAGGCATGCAGACCCATAGGTGTCTCTGCAGCCTTATCACACCAGCTCTGGGCAGACCTCAGTACAGGATTGGGGCAATAAGGTAAATTTAATGTAGAGCCAGATGTAGTTCACAGCATTTAGTTAATTTTGCAGGTCAAAAACTTCACACAGGACCACCATTTCCAGAGATTGCATGCACAGGGAACGATGCTTTTTGAAGAAAATGATGCTACTTCTGTTAGAAAACGGATCTCTGCTTCTTCTGGAAATTTCATATTCTCAAGTGTCATTTTTCATAGAAATGGCCTCATTTTTGAGTTCACAGAAAGCGGAAAAAGCAATAAAACCTTTAGATGGGAGGTGATTTTTCATCTTGCTAGAAATACTTTAGCACAATTCTAATTCACCATCATCCCAGGAAAGGCTGCCTATAATACACTGAAAGCCAGCTTGGGCTTTGAGCCAGCAAAGCACTTCAGCATGATTTCAGCTTTAAGCTCAGACACTGTACTTCAGTGAGATGACTTAAAAATCATTACAATTAAAAAGCTTAAATGGCTTGCTAGTTTAGAGCCTTGGTGTGAACTTCTTACAACGAGTATCACAGCACACAGCTATACCATTTGCAGTTTATATGCCCTACCACATGACCCAACCTGAGTAAGGCCCTACAGGTCATGTTTGATGGGAATGGACAATACTTGCAAAAGACCATCGTCAGAGGCCTTTGTATTCAAGAGTCTCTTATCCCAGTGTAGGTAAGAGTATACTTTGTACATCCCAGGAGGAAAATAACTTAGTCAGAGAGCTCTCAAGGAAAGATAAAGAGCACAGACAGGAAAGCTATTGTGCATAAATCCAGGTGGAATCATAAGTCTTTCTCAAAATGCTGAAAGAGTAAATCCCCCTCCACAAACTACATAAGATGATGTGGTTCCCATCCACAATTGAGTGGCAGAGCACCTTCCCACATAGACACATCTGCCTCCCCTTGCCTCTGTTCCATCACTTAAATTCTGCCATGTGACTAAATGCAAGAGGGGGCAGGGGCTGTACACGCACATCATCAGGGGAAGGAAAAAAGGAGAAAAAAGGAGGGAAGAGCATTTGTACCTTAGATGTTTGCATATGAATTTGGCTCCAGCCTTCACGGCATTTACATGCCTTTGAACACTTTCTGTTTCTTTCTGCATTCTTCACTGCTCCATTTTATTTATTTTCACCTTCGGTTTCTCAGATCTTCTGCCAGACTGCTTATTTAATTCTACTTGTTGCACTAAAAACACCATTGTTGTCATTGAAATTAATCCCTGAGCGTAATAAAAACCTCAAAATAACTCAGACAACCAGTTTTCCATCCTTTGGTCTCACTCGAAGTACAGTATAAAAGCCAGTACTTGGGAACTCTGAGAGTTTACACAGGACCAGTCCTGGGTACATGGCATTTTCATAGGCAGGGGAGTTTTTTCCTTCCCTCCCTATCTTCTCCTTCCACCAGTTAAGACTGCTCAGTCTCCCTCCCTACCCCCAAGCCCAGTCAGCCCCTCTTCCAATGTAATCCATTGCAAGACAATGTTTTTCAAATACTGAGGTGGCCTTCTGTGACAGGTTAGCTGAGAAGGAAGATAAACCAAGATCACCTTTACTTTTAGGATGAAGGAAGAGAACCATCTTCAAAGAGTCTGTGGTGAAGTAGGGCACTCTGGACACAGATGTCTTGTTAACTCTCCTATGTTCCTCTCCATTCAAACTGCACAGGGAAAAGAAAAAAATAAAATGAGGAAAAAAAGACAAGCAAAGAAAAGAAAGAAACACAAGAGGACCAATATTTTCCTCAAACCTATATTGCCATTATCTGCCCTCACCCTCAACTTTTTGCCCTGGGAAGGCTTCCCAGAGATGAGAAAGGCTCTGAAAAGACTAAACATTCTTCTGCTGCAAATCAAATATCTATCCTTTTAACAGTCGATTAGGACAGAAGGGAGCTAAAGTCAGTGAACACAACAGTCCACGCCACCAACCTAGTCAAGTGTTCGTTTCCTGTATCATGGGCAACAAAAGGGGGGGTTGTTCTCTTTGAGAAGCTGGACAATCCTTCCCAACCTACAGCTGCTGGTACCAGCTGTGCATGGGGGTGCTCTGCAGCACAGTGAAGAACAAGAGCCCAGGCAGATGAGGACTCCCAGCAGATGACACAACGTGGTCACAGGACAGGACCTGGTCAGCCTGCCAAATTCAGAATTTGTAAATAAATTTTGTGTGTACTGTTTTTAGGGAGAAGAAAAAGAAAGTGGCAGATGCTTAAAGAAAGAATCACCAGAGGAAGGAATGACAGTATCTAAAGCCCCCAGACAGCAGTATTCTTACAAACTTCAATCTCAATAATAGCAAAAGTTCTGAAATTGCAAATAAAGAATTAATCTTTTCTTTATGGCTTTGTCCAGTCTGTCAGTACTGTATTTTTTTAAGGGTAACTCACTGGTTACCCTTCATTCTTTCTCATTTCCTTGATTTGAACTAGATGGCAAATAAATAGCATAAGGTGAGTTTAAACAGCACATCAGTGAGAAAAATACTCACCTGGAATATAAACAAAACACACAAACTGGGACTATAATAATTTTTGAAGCTGTTCTAGCTTTTAAATGACTCCTTGAGACCTGTTCTTAGGCTCAAGGATTCCCCTCCATTTTATTTATTTTACACAGAATTTACAATTATTCCTACCAGTTATGTCATCCACTGGCGCTTCTAAATTAGAAAACCAGACCAGGACTTCAACAGCCTGTCTGAGTATTAACCAGCCTCAGCTCCTCCGCTCTGACAAAGCACTGGCTGAGAGAGAAAAAAGAAACACATGCCTTCTAGTTAAGAGCTCTTCATGCCAACTCTTCCTTCCCCTTGCTACTATGCACTGATCACAAATTAGAAAGCCTTTTAATATGGTCGACACAGAGAGCTTATGCAAAGCCAGATCCGAAAATAAAGCAGGAAAGTAACAAAATCTTTGAACTTAGGCTGCTTTAGCAAAGAATGAATTCACTAGAATATACCTATTATTGTTTTATAATATAAAACAATAAGATCACTACGTTTATGAAGAGCAAAAAGCCCTCCTAAAATGAGCTGCTTTCTCCTCTGTAGATACATAAGATGCTATTGTACTAAACTATGTAGTTTTAAAGGTAAGTCCTTAACAATAAAAATTGTGATTAAAAACCCAAGACATTTTAAGCATTCACTTTTTATTCTCGGGACCTCACTTAATTTTGCCGTTCACTAATTTGGGGAAGCAAACTTGTAGTTTTCTGCTTCACTTTCTGTTCATACCAGGTTCACGTTTTAGCCCTGATACTAAACACAGCAGGATCGAGTTTAAATAAAAATAAGCAGTTTCCAGTGGTCTCATGGATATATTTTCTAACTCACAGATATTCCCAATCATTTCAGGCTCTAAAAAGCAAAACAAAAAACAAAGTCTAACCTTCATTTTAGTCCTAAGATATCTGCCAGGTCCTTTAATCCTGAAAGATAAAACAATAAGATCACTACGTCTGTGAAGAGCAAAAAGCCCTCCTAAAA
>NW_010266448.1:0-26730 GCF_000690775.1 Eurypyga helias
GCTAGCCAAAGTTAAACCACGACAATCCTGCAGCAAAAGAGCAGTGGGGTAACCCTCCACCCTTCTCCACCCTCCCAGAGTTCACACGAACAACCTAAATAACTCCGGACCCTGGGAACGGACCTTATTAAGCTACAGTTGGGGCAGCTCAGGGCAGCCTGTGCCCCTAAGTATTAATCTCTCAGGCAAACTTAAGATACAAGACTGGTTTGAAAGTACTCCCCTTTCCATTTGGGGAGAGCGTCTTTTATAAATACGTTGTCATGTAGGAGTTGAAGACAGTGGTGCATAGGAATGGGCAGCAGGAAATTGTCACTCTATTTACTTTTCAAGTACCCTGTTTTAAACATAGCTAGGGGGACAAATCTCCACCATGCATATACACATCTGATCTGTTCATGTTTTGATATTCTACTTTTAAAAAATCTCATTTCACAGAATAATACATTAGTCAAACTCCCGTTCCAACTTTCGGATTGTTACTCTTCATGTTCATGTTCTGAGTTCAAATGACCTAGATAAAACAGTAGCTTGAATTAAATAGTGAGGTGGCAGAAAAATTGCTATTTAGCCTTGGAAAAAAGGGCAAACAAAATAATCACAGGAAAGCCCAGGAAAAGAGCAGGCAAATTAATCCAAGTTCACCAGAATAATTACATTTTTGTCAAATACTGAAAAAAAAAAATTCTGCGAAGTAGGAAAACTGCGAAGGAAATTGAAAGACAAAGGATTAAAAAGATAGTATTTTGCTTAGAGCCTCCCTCCTAAGTTGCCAGACTGGGAAGCACAACATGTACACAAAAAGGGTACAGTTTGTATTTTGTAATAAGTATGGCTAATAAACATTATGACTAAGAACAGTTTGTACTAGCAAAAAAATGCTTAATGTTTTTCCATGGGCTCCATTTACAAATGTCATCTTTTACAGAGGACAGAACAATTGCTTTAGGTATGCTCTGGTTTTGGGCCAAGGGTAGCACACTTTCTGGTAAATAGCCCCACAACAAACACACCATAAGACCACTGTGTATTCTGCTTCTGTCTCGCCAGGAGGCAGAGAGCTTGCTGTTAACCTGAACTAGCAGCAACTCCATATACTTTTAAGAACGGTTATGTCAAAACCCAGGGCACACCAGTAAAGCAGCACTTTGCTGCAGGGAGTAAAGGCTGGCCTGTAAACAGAAAAACCTGTGAAACCACTCTTCCAGAATGTGCCCATTGTGGACTGGAACTCCAAGCAGATCATCTTGCTAAAGCACCACCTCTACATGTCAATGAAAGGAAAACTTTATGGTCTATGTGGCAAATTGATTATACTGGACCATCCAGATCCTCTGCAGGGTATTCTCACAGGGGTGGAAGCAGTCCCGGGCATTCTTACAGCAACCAAGTGCTGAAAAGCCAACAGGCAAAACACAGTGCAAAGGCTTTCATTTTTTGCAGATCTACCTACTCCTGATGTTATCCAAAGTGATAATGACTCACATTTTTTGTGTAAGGAAGTGCAAGACTGGGCAAAACAAGAGGGTATTAAATGGATATTCCACATCCCATACTACCTCCATCAAATTGGATGGTAGAAACAGCTGGTGGCTTACTGAAAAGGAATCTCAAACCACATGAGGCTTAATGAGATATGTGGCTTTCCAAAGTAGTCCAACAAATAATAGATGTGGGCCCACTGGAAGCCAAGCGCACTTTGTAAGAACAGAACTCAGCACTCCAGCTACTGAGGCAAGATAATGTCCAACATTACAGCCAGGACAGCCTGTGATGGTCAACCTACCATCCATCGGTACTGTGCCTATGACTTTAACTAAGTCTCACAGCCCACTGCTTGGGAAGCTACCAATAGCAGTGGTGCAAAGCACAGAATTAGTGCACAGTGGATTATTTCCTCTTTTATATGAGGTAACCTGTTTGAACTCTCCCAACCAAAACAAATCTCTATTTTCTTTTACAGCACCTAACGCACACGTTGTACGGGAACAAGGATTTATTTGTGGGAGTAACACCATCAAAGCCCAAGCCATTTGTCTTGACACGGAACAAAATGACATTTTGACGCACATCCCAATGAAACCCTTGAAACTGTACTTATACAGACCGGAAAAGGAGCTGTCTATATGAGAACCTTTCATGATTTTACATTTATAGATAACATTATGCTATATACAAGCAATCACTCAAATATTTTTGTTTGTAACTTTACTAAAATTATGGGATGCATCTTTATTTATTCAGGTCCTGTTACGTCTTATCAGTTGTTACCTAATTATACATTGAGTCAAGATTTTATTGCCCACCCCCACCAGAATGAATCTTACATAGGTGAAAAAAATGCTACAAACATGATGATCCGCGTCAACTGCTAGAACGTGTCCAAAACAGTGGGCACAAAACTCTTAGCACCGTTCATCATGATACAGAACAGCTACATCATGTCTTGGAAAGAGAAGAACACCATTGGTGTGAAACTCCTCTTTGTTGGTCACCAACAGCAACGGGAGTTTTTAATTTCATGCTTCACCCAGTTGTGATTTTACCAACACTAATATGTCTACTGCTTATCATTATATTGTATATAAATTTTTGGTACATGATAAAACAAATAACCCAACTTCAACCACACAAACCACACAAATGAATGTGTAACAAATAGCAGTGTTTCACTATCTACTTAGAGTGGATCTGTTAGCACGCAAACAGTCGCTGTGCTAACCTGGCACAGAGGCAAGAGGACATACCACCACTCAACTGTAGTCATGGGGGATGGTGTGGCAGTGTGGCCCCCACCTACCCTCCCTTAAGCAATAACACCAATGGGGATCATGATGGCTGCATCACAGGGCGGAGGGAGCACACCGCCACAAACATCCACAGCCTTTCCCTCACCCACTGAGCGTGTCACCTGGTCATAGAAGGAGATGAGGTGGGTCAAGCAGGACCTGCCTTTCATAAACCCCTGCTGACTGGGCCTGATCACCTGGTTGTCCTGTATGTGCCACCTGATGGCGCTCGAGATGGTCTGCTCCATAACATTCCCTGGCACCTGACAGGCCTGTAGTTCCCTGGATCTGCCTTCCAGCCCTTCTTGTTAGATGGGTGACATTTGTCAAATTCCAGTCAACTGGGACCTCCCTGGTTTTCCCGGACTGCTGGTAAATGATGGAAAGTGGATTGGTGAGCACAGCTCCCTTAGTATCCTTGGGTGATTCCCATCTGGCCCCTTAGATGTGTGTGTCTAAGTGGTGCAGCAGGTCACTAACCACTTACCCTTGTATTGTGGGGGCTTCATTCTGCTCCCCATCCCTGTCTTGTAGCTCAGGGGGGCTGGGTACCTGAAGAACAACTGGTCTGACTGTTAAACACTGGGCTGAGGCAAAGAAGGCATTAAATACCTCAGCCTTTGTCACGATGTTTCCCCCCACATCCAATAAAGGATGGAGATTCTCCTTAGCCCTCCTTTTGTTGTCTGCTTATAGAAACATTTCTTATTGTCTTCTACGGCAGTAGCCAGATCAAGTTCTAGCTGAGTTTTGGCCCTTCTAATCTTCCCTCTGCATAAACTCCCGACACCCCTGTAGTCCTCCTGAGTGCCCCTTCTTCTAAAGGTCATAGACACTGATTTCTTTTCCTGAGTTCCAGCCAAAGCGCTTCTTCCCCAGCGGCTCATCTTTTGGCACATGGGGATGGCCTGCTCGCGTGCCTTTATGACTTCCTTCTTGAAAAACATCCAGCCCCTTCCTAGACTCCTTTGCCCACCTTGCCATGTTAAATCTCAAAGCAGCATACAAACATGAAGCCTGTGGCATCACGGTGCAAAAGTGGTAAAAAGGGATTGAGGCAGGGCTGTTGAAATGACTGTAAAGGTGACACGAACCCATTTGCTGAGCCAGAATAGAAGCTGCCAGTCCCACACGCACACTCTGTGCTCAGATAAGGGCTCTGTTGCATGCAAACATTTACCTCTGCTACATGAGATGCCAAACTCAGACTAGAGATATCTCTCTTCTGAGTAAATTTTCACTCATGGACAGAAGTTGAAACATCTCTTTTAAGAAGTCATCAACTATCTCAGAGAGAGAGGTCAGTTTCTAATAAATCAATCTTTCAGGAACAGGAAAAGACAACGTGTTATATGTAATGAAATACACATTGTGGCAAGATAAACACCAAATAGCACCAGATAGGTCATACCCCTTACCAGTCCATCTAAGGCAACGGCTCAGCAGCCATCACATCATCTTGGGAGGAGCATGCACCAACCAAGTGAGTGCATACTCGCTTCCTTCTCTTCACTGCATTAACCACTAACACACTCTTCCCACACCCCAATCTGTGCAATTGTAAAAGGCATAGGGAACACGGAAATATCATAGGTTATGTAGTATGGAAAATTTGCCTATAATAGGTTACTCTGTTATATCAAAGAATTTGTGGGATTCTTGTTCAAAGAATTCAAAATTCTGGGAAGTTAAAAGTAAACTCTGGTAACAAAAGAGTGAAAATTTCATTTAGCTAAGAATCTGGTAAGTGAAAAACATGACCTATTAATAATTTGCAGGGCAGAAGCCTTAAGGTCAGAAAGGAATTATTTGTATAACACACAGAAGAATGACAACCATGAAGATGCATCAATATCTTCTTGAAATTGTGCCACGAGCTGATCCCTATTAAGCTGGCAAAGACCCATACAGCTGGGGGATTCATTTTCCGTATTTTAAGGGTTAGAAATGGGATTTTTCAGATCAGTGATGGTGAAATGAAATCTAGGAAAACTGCTCTCTGTGAATAATGACACCAGTTGTTCTATGAAAAAAATGTACCAAAACTGTTGAAGTAACATCCAAACTGTTGTTACCACTTGACTAATCTAAATGTTTACATGATATATTTAGTATAAATTGGTAAAAACTTTTCCAAGTGCTCTTAGTTTTACTTTTTTCATGGTTCATGGCATCCGTTCCAGTATAACTCTGAAGGTGATACAAACCAAGCCCAAGACGCTGGCATTCCTAAGCATGTGCAAAAGGCAGCCCTAATTTGTGAGACACACTCAGCCCACTTGTTGCATTATGCATTTTCCGAGGAAATAAGGAGCAAGGAAATCAGAAGTGAAGAGAGAAAAGCAGAATAGCAACAGAGAACAAAATAAAATGGGATGGAAAAACAAGTTACTCCAGAAGTTAGGAGATGTTACAAGGAGACCCTATCCAAACCATGCAGCGAGAATCTCCCTCCCTAGTGATCCCTTAAAGGCTGCACTACTTCTGTTTTTTGCCTGACTCAGTCATGCAACTCCAAGTATGCAGATTTCATATGGCTGCTAAACAATTGCTACACAGCTGTATCCCATGATCATTTCAGAGCATGACTTACCTAAGTAAGCAGGGGCTAGTAAGAACAAACATATATACATACATTTTGGCTTCTAGCACTGTGGTTGGGAAAGTGATCCAACAAACCTGGGGGACGAGGCGTGGAAATCAGTGGTACTGTACACTGAACATTTGCAGAAATTGCTTTCCCTTCTTGGAATCTCAAGATACTTGCTGTAAGTAAAATTGCAGATGAAAAGCCTAAACACAAATTTTACCCCGTCTTCCCCAACACAATGCAATGCAAACTGTCCTCCCCAGCACTAAGCAAGTGACAGCCCATACATCCAGGGTAAGGCTCAGCCTCCTCATTCATGCTGGGCGCTGCCTTTTCCATTCTCCTGCTCCTCCTCCTGTGCAGAAAGGAAAGGCTTTCTATTCCTATTCACATTTGCCTCTCCTTTTTCTATCCCCATGACTCCTGTATATCTTTTTCACCCCCAAAGAAGTCTGTAATTATATGCAAACAAGGCATCAAGCCTTTAAAATACTGTGAAAATAGTTTAAAGTCTTAAAGTGCCATATCGGAAAACTCCTTTAACACATTTTACTTAGAGCTGATGCTCTATCTCTTTTTTTTTTTTTTTTAACCTGTCATTTAACAGAGTATTTCAGTAAGAATTTTACACTAACAGCCTCTTTCCTGATGAAAAAATAAAATAGCTTGGAGAGTTTCCCACTTAATTGCAGCTGTATAAAATGGAAACTACAAGTAGTTTCATGACTTATCAAAATCATAAAACAAATGACAAAGGTTATAGCCTTCATTTAGAAACATCTAATCTTAAATCAGTTACCAGAGGACATCTGGGGATATTTTGTAGACTTAGTGTTTTTTCAATACCTCCCAGAAAAATAAATTTTGTAAATATAAACTCAGTGCAGATTCCAACACAAGATTCTGTATTTAGTTGATTTTTTTTTTTAGTTCCAAATATCAAAACCTCAACTGAGAAACTGGGTTTTAAATCAGGATAAACTAGAGGCAAAGGACCAAGAAGATAAGATACCCTGCAGTAAACAGAGTTTTAAAAAGCAGTAAACAAACAGGAGAGAAAAAAGGAGCACAAAATGCAGAGGATGATTAAAAATACACAGGCACACAAAAAAAAAGGGACAGAAACAAAGCCAGGATAACCCTACCTCTTCCAAAATGCAGGTAAGTCAACAGCATATACGTAACAAGTATTCTCTCATTAAAGACAGAGAAACTATGGGCCAAACCAGTGATTCAAGAGCCAGGATATACAAAGCCAATTACTGAAATATACCACGTATTTGCAAAACAGGAGGAACACTACACCTAAAATCAGACATTAAACAATGGAAGGAAATAAGAACCGGAAAGTAGCTCTACTCCGTGTAACTTGAGGAAGGATTTGGCAGATCCTGGCTCTGTTCAAGTCAGCCCACGTTTCCCCAGCAGAGCCCAGCCATAGGAACTGGTCGCCCGAGGGGGAAATCGGTGAACTGCTTGCACTGCGGGATACTCATGCAGTAAAGACCAGTTTGGTTTAGGAGACTGATACGGGAGAGCTAAGAAGGAATAAGAACAGCTACTTCCTTTGCCTCACTACTGGCACATCTACCTGGTCAAACAAACAAACAAACAAACAAAAAACCAAAAACCATCCCCCACTGAAAGTGAACCTCGACAGGTATAAACACAGTGCAAAATACTACTTCACAGCTGTTCAAAGGAAGGGCGTGTTTTCTTCCAAATCAGCCGAGATCAGCCAGGTTAGAACATACAGACACATGAGCAGCAGTGCCAAGACACATCTCCCAGGGGCACGTCTCACGCTAATGAGCTGCGGCCAGCCCGAACATGTCCAGCGTTACGTAGGATTGTCCTGCGACGTTCTGCTGAAAAGGAGGTAGGACGTTTGACTGGCTTCTGGGTTCGTTCTTACTGTGTTCTGGCAAGTTTTCAGAAATAATAAATTCCCTTGTTTTAACAGAATTTTTAAGGTATGGATTGAACAGTGCTTTCTCACTGAAATCTTCCTGCTTTAAAACATCTTCGTTTTCCTCATTTTTAATTGAAATCTGTTGGAGTTCACATAAATCATTCTCCGTCATTTCCATGGGTTGGATTTCCTTCGCTGGCACCAAAGCTGAATGCATTTGACTTCTGATATCTTGATCAGTAATTATATAAGTCATGGATGATGAAAAACATTTAGCAACTTCATTTTCTTCATTATACAGTATCTTTCTATCTTCATTAATCACGCTTTTTGTATTAATATCAGCACATTCAGAAACATGGTTTAAACAGTTCATTAGTAGTGATCCTTCCTGGCTTTCTTCAGGAAAACCATGTTCCAAAACACTTACATCTTCAAATTCTATGGCTTTAGCCTCAGATGTCACACCCTTTAAAAATGAGTT
Organism: Eurypyga helias; assembly: GCF_000690775.1. Classification (NCBI taxonomy): domain Eukaryota; kingdom Metazoa; phylum Chordata; class Aves; order Eurypygiformes; family Eurypygidae; genus Eurypyga; species Eurypyga helias. The sequence continues at coordinate 7,776 of NW_010266448.1, forward strand.
ATTCTGCCAGTACAAAGAGATAAATTGAAAAGTTATATAGGAATAGATAATGTATTAGGTTGGGGGCAGGGAGGGTTTAATGTATAAAATACTGTCATTTCAGCTGTGAAATTTAAAACTCTTAATTTTAAAAGTGCATTAATAAAAACTTTATGTGCATTTCAGATGGGATGAAGCTATATATGAATGAGTACTAAAAATTATATTCTGTCCATTTTTTAAACACTATTACATTAGGTTTTTTGTGCTTAATAAAGTAACGAGTTTCAATGAAGGCTTAGAATCAGGCTTGGACTACTATAATCTTTTTTCCATTCTAACAAGCTATTTTTCAGACAAAAGTTTAAATCCCGTTCTCCACAGATCACACTTTCTTTGTTAAACTCATCAACTCGCCTTCATTCAAACAAACATAAAATCTTTAAAAAACGATAAATATCCAGCAATAAAAAAGATGGACATGTTAGTACAATAATATACCAAATCTTGTATGTTGTAATGCATTTTTTGTGGAGAAGGGAGGAGATATCCAAGATGTAGGAATCTGACTCCGTAGACTCCATAATCTGAGCAAATTTAATTGACTTTGTTGAATAAACCATGTCCACCAATCACCTTATAACTTCAAAACATTATTTCTCATATAACAATTAAATGAATATACATTATAAAGATGCACCTTTTCTATTAGCATGAAATACAAGAAAGAGCATTTTCACAGAATCACAGAATCACTAAGGTTGGAAAAGACCCATAAGATCATCAAGTCCAACCATCAACCCAAGCACTTTCTTCTTATTTTATAGCACTTAAACAGACAAAACTCAACATTCTTTTGTGCTTAGTCATAAAATGATGGTCAGAGAAGAACTTCTCTCAATTTGATCCCTTCTTTAATACATAAAATTGCAATTACCATAGATGCATCAAGAGGCCATTCCACTGCAATGCTCTCTGCAGGATTGGGTATATCAGGCCAGCAGACCTTTTTAAATCTATCATTGAGAAAGGAATTTTAGTCAGATAATGAAAGAAATAGATTATTAAAAATAAAATGAACATATCTCCAGAAAGCACAAATACTTCTAAAATATTGAACTTTCACAAAGTCTTTCCTATATTAACACAATATTTTTCATTAAGATTGTTTTCCATCACATTATTTTTTATTAGAAAAGATCTCACTAGTAAAAATCTTGGGTTACAGAGACATTGCAGAAAAATCACTAATGCACAGAAGTTTATGTTTATTATTATTATTACTATTACATAGTAGATCAAATAATAGCATGATAAAATAAGGCTGTATACAAAACCTGTTGTGATCATGTTTCAGGGTGGTTCTCCAATGAACTCAGGAAAACTTTGCTGTAGGAAAGTGTCCCTAGCACTACACCACACTAGAGCTATGGTGAGTTCTTTCATTAACAGCAGGAAAGTTATGCAGACTGACACTGTAGGCTGTAACTGCCCAATGGAGTAGTAAACGGGAAACAAAACGACTGACTCATTGATACCGGGTATGTATGTAAGTGAATGAAAACCAGGCCATAGCCTGACTGTTCATGCTGCAATACGAACACTCAACTACATCTCAAATTATTCCCCAGAATCAAAACATAGTTCCTTCCTATTGTAAAAATTCAGAATACTCCACACAGATAAAGATGTAAGAGATTTGGAAATTACACTTACTACTTCAGTTATATTTGTTACCTGATGCTTCACATGACAACAATCCTGGCTCTAATAGCTTTGAACACCACAAAATAGTTAAGATTTTTAACCCTCTTATTGAGCTTCAGCCAAAAAACCCATTTCAAAACTTTAAAAGGTCCTCACAGTCATTTCTGGGATGTTTCCCTATGCTTTGAGAAAGCAATTTAAAAGCTGGCAGGGGACACCTGTGGCTGCAGATAAAAGGATTATGAATTGTGTATAGATATGGATCAAGCATCCACATGTCTTCACATGATGTAATTTCTGGTTTCTTTGGGACTTCTTTGCAGCTCAACGTCACAAACTAACAAAACTAGCATTAATGTAGCTAAGATAAGCAATAGGGGTTATGTGAAATGTGCTCTAGTGGTGTACTAGCAGATTTAGAGTGCCTAGGAAACTTTATTTTGGGCATCATTAACACTTCAGTAACTGACTTAAAAGTTTCCTCCTCACACTTGATTAACCATGGAACTGCAAATGTCATGTAGCATTTTCCATAAACTGGTATAGGTGATATGTAAATCTGTTTCTCCTATTTATTTTGTTCTGACTGATTGCACTTTCTAAAATTAATATTTATTTTTGGACTATAGCACATTAACTGCACTTAGAAGATAACCTGGATGCTTAGTTATATGTTACTCTAGCTGCTTATTTCTAAATTTGACATTGGTTTGGAACCCAACAAAAGCATTTATAAGAATATAAAATTTTGCCTTTTACAAGTTAAAATTGACTGCTTTCAGTTTTAGAAGGTAGAAAATGTACTCACGTATGTTTTTTCAAAATGCATGTTATCCAAAGGCCAAACAAAAAGAACATGCTTAATCCAATGGGGAGAGCAATGAAAATAACATCTTCTTTATCTTTAGAGAGGAAAAAAAAGAGAAAATAAAAACAACTGCAGATGTTCAGCATTCCCTTAAGGCAGATAATTTTCAACATCCAAGCCACTTAATTAGCACAGTTCTAAAGAGCTCTGTCAAAACTATCCAAAATTACTCAGAATATGGTACTCATTGTACAACATGTCAAAAGAGGAGTATTTTGAATTCAACAGGTCAAAGTTACTGAGCCAGAAAAGCAGCCTGTGATGAGACTTCTCAGGATGTCTCAGGAACAGATGTATTGCATTTCAGATTTTCTTTTATTTAACAGAATCACACAATCATTCAAATCGGAGGGGACATCTGTAGGTCACCTCGTCCAATTTTGAAATTAGGTTTCTCAGGGTCATAGCAAGTCCACCTAGGATGAAGAGTCAACCACCAGGCTGGGCACCTGCTGTTTTAAAGTCACCTAAAACTGCCATATAGTGCCACTTCCACTTGTTAGGTTAAAATACACAGTAAATTCAGTGCAGGAGGTAGGTTTTAAATACACAAAAAAACAGTTACTCTGACTGAAACAGTGCCCAGATTTCTGAGCTAGCTTCCAACACCTACCAGAGGTAACTGCTGACATCAACAGAGAGCAGACCTCAGCATAGTCTAAATTACCTTGCATTTGAGTAGCAAACTAAAACATGAATTACAGGTTAAAAAAAATATAAATTAGCTTCAAGTCCCATGACCAGTTTAAGGGTAGGTCATGCACTTTTTTACATTTCAGTTTGGCCACCGCTATGAGAATTTATGTACGTATTGAAAATATTCTTCCAGAAGTAGAAATGAGGAAGTGTCTGAACCTCTGGTCTGCAGCCGTCATACCAACCTCCTTGGTAAAAGCTGGCTAAAACGCATAGTCAGAAACAGGAAAAGGTGTTTCCCCACACACACTGGCCACAACCTGTGCACTCGTTTACTAGTTACGCTTATGTGGCAGAAGCGATGCAAGGCAATGCACGGCTATTCTCTATCTACTATCTCTGGTGGAAGTGTCTGCCTTTTAATAAACTCTTAGGCACCCCATTGCATAATTGACAGCATATGAGCTCTTGCTCCCACAAATATCCACAGTATTCTACAGCTTTATTGACAGAAAAAATAAAGGTTTTGAGCTTTTGGCTTCTAATCCTGAGGTTTTAGTCTGTGACATGATCACTGAAACTGAATTACATTCAGCTAGTGTTGGTAATTCTTCCTTGGTTGTTTAACACCAATTAAAAAAAAAAAAACCACCCACACCCTAACCTAATCCTACCTAAAAATGTCCTATATTTCTTACTCCCAAACCTGTTTTTTAAAATATTAATAACTTACTGAATTTCAAAGTCTTGAAGGTTTTGGGCTCTCCGCTGGTTCCACCAGCTTCATTGCTTGCCATGATATAGACAGTATATTGCATATTAGCCTGTAATGACTTCAGTCTGTATTGCAGAACATTTGAGTTCACAGTTTCGTCTTTTTAGGAGAAGATACATGTCAATAAACACACAAGATATTGTTATATCAGAGAACTGTACACTTGTTTATCATCTTTTACAATGATAGATCACAATGTACTTTAAAGAAAAAATTTAAATAAAAAGCAACCTTATCAATCCTTTGAGAGGGAAAAAAGTAAATTAATGAACAATGTTTATCAATGCTACTTAAAAGTTCAGGGCAAAAAATAAACCATTATGTATTTAGTTTTAAAAAGAAATACACATTTTTTTGCTAATAGTAAAGACAGGCAAATCGTGATCTCCTGTAGTTTATTTTATCATTGAAAACAGTGCATTGAGAACTTTATTTCCTGAAACCTAGGCTCAGAAATAAAGAACTTAAAAATTGTTTCTGCAGCTCATGAAATTTAACTTCATTTCTAGTACATGCAGTTAGACACTTGTCATCCAAAAGGATGCAATCTCTCAGTATTGGGGTACCACCCCAGTAAAGTCGGACGAAAACCAAAATCAACAGGATCTTTTTTCACCGAGTTTCAGAGTGCTTTTCTGAATAGAACTTGATGTTTTCCATACCCTCTCCATTGCTGGAATTAGTATTATGTGCTTCACTTTTAATTTTTTACTAAGCAGGATATATAACATTTTATGCCTACAAACAGTATTACAAGCATGTTCATATTATGGTATTACAGTCACTAAAACATTTTCTAGCGCATAAAGTCAAAGCCAACTCATGTCATCATTCAGATCAGCCAAGAATCTAGATATAGAAATAGAAAGGAAATAGATATGCTGCAATATGCCCTGAGATTCAACAAACTAAGTTTATCTTTAATCAAGTAGGGGAAAGTGAAGTTTGAGATTTAAAAGGCCATCAGTGAAATCACCTTGGCAGAGATTCCATGTTCTATTCCTATCAGAAAGATGAGACATCAGAGAAGCCTCAGTAAACATCAGTACAGTAGGGTTTTGCCATCTAAACGTAACTCCCCTTTGTTGCTATTTAAAACTAACTTCGTAAAACACCTTGTATGGATACTACTGAGGTAGGAGATTAAAAATACACTCAAAAAGTTTTGCTATCAGCCTCCAGAGCAGAAAAGCAACACCAAGCACAGAAAATCAATCACTTCTGAAGAAAATATAAAAACTCTGTCCCAAGAAACTGTTTCTTGGCAGCTTGTTATAGCTTTGTGGCTATCACTTGCTGTTTTGCCTCTATTAGAAAACTGACTGTAAAAACATTTTTAATAGCAAATTTCCACCATAATGCTCCAGAAGATGAGAGATTGAAGAAAGACATCCTTCCAAGGACACGCAGGGAACTTATAAATTCATGGAATCCTCACAAAGTTCAAATTCATGAATTTGCACGGTATCTATGACTCTCCCGTAGATTCTAGCTACTTCTGTCATGACTTTTTCGACGGAGTTCAGAGGTGGGTCACAAAGGAAGAGAGATTTGAAGATGGAGGAAAACTAGAACATACGTAAAAGGGGAAAACAACCAGTAGCTGACAAGTAATACTCTCTCATCTGGCATAATCCTGCAAATTTGATTTTTTTACTGTTATGGAGAACTAGCTGCAAAAAGTCTCTCACATATGAGTTTCCACCCTGGTCTGGAGAGGGAAGAGGAATGATATTGCTGCCAAACACTGACTAAGGTTAACACCTGGTAATCCATCAGATTCTCATCTGAGAAGCAGAAAGGATGATATGGTCAACAGTCGTGGCTGTACTACTGTAAGCAGTACAACACTAATGGTAAAAAAGATTGAGAGCCAGCAGCGCTGTGCAAAATAAGTTCAGAACCAAGAAACTGAGCAAGAATACATGTGTAGCATCAAAGCAGGGACTATTCACTAGAACACGCCATAACTTCAATTAAACCTAAACATTTTTTTTTAACCTTTATGTAAGCCACATTTTAGTACCAGTATTTTCAGACATATTTATAACACACAATAACAAAGCGTGATAATAACCATGAAAATAACTCTGCGGACAGCAGAGTTTCTTAACCCTGTTTGCAAGTGTTGATGTTTAATGTCCACTTACTCAATTCTCTTCCATCTTCAGGTTTATAAAATATTGTATAGTTAGTGATAAATCCATTTCTTTTATCCTTTGAAATCTCCTTCCATTTTATCGTAACTTCATTTTTTCCCGGAATGCCTGTGTCAGCCACAGGTCCTTCTGATGGCTCTACACAGAAGCGTTAGATTAGAAAAAGTAGTAAAACAGCCTAAGTACTGCAACGTTATCCATCTGTGTTACTTCACACGTACCAGTAACATTAGGGGCAACAAATGTACAAGTAAATATGTCATCTTTGTGTTCTGATATAGCCCTCAAGTATTCTCTCGACCTCTTTAACGTTTGATTCCTTCTGATAATACCTCCACTCATCTATTCTGGCGTTTGCATAGTTCTCAGTGTTACAGCAACCGAACACCTCAGGATCATTAAAAGGATCATCACATCATCAGAGAGAGATCAAGAGGTACATCCTCATGTACTCATGGGGGAACTCAGCGCAAGGTCACTGTGTATGCAGGACATCTCTGGCTCAGCTGAGATTCAAACAGCGTCTCCATCACACCCAGTCTCTGCACATTACATCAGGCAAGGAAAGTCTTTCTTCTCATACAACACAGCCTCGCGGACACTGCTCGTAACTGTGAAGCAAGAGTTGCCTGTGCTTCAGTTCTAAAACTAGTATCTTCCTTCCCATTCCCTGGCAACTGTTAGTACTGTCACAGCTCCCTGTGAACAGGAAAGCACTTGAAACAAAGCTCTAACTGTACTAGTAAGTATTACTCCAACAAACAATACCCGGTTTCCTCCTCCTAGTAATTAATATTGTTCAGGAGCGCATTGTACAATGTGTGTGTGCGTATATACATGTATGACAGTGTGTGCACACACATACGCAGACCTAGATAAGCACACACACACAGAAATTGACATTGTCACCTGAAATCTTAAAATTACCAGTAAATCACATTCTTACAGCTGGCTGTATAAATCACTGAATTCACATTAAACATCTACAAAGACACCTTCCCTCGCCACTCCCCTCCCCCCAGTAAAACATTATTTCATCCAGTTTCTATCCAATCACAAAAGGACATGGCTTCTTACCATTTTTTATGTGCAGGGTGCTGATATTTTTTTACGTTATAAAATTTAACAAAAAGCAAGGTCTTCAAACAATCCATTTTATTCTGTGACTAAGATTTCCTCATACATTCAGCCTAATAAATGCAGTTAAGCATTAAAATCAAGTCTAATTACAAATCTAAATTAACTGTAACATTTAAGAGATAGCCATTTAAAAAATCACTGCTTCATGTTTGTAGCTATACTCTTTCCAAGTGCTTTGTATACACTTTGTAAATTTTACAACAAATGGGTAGATTCAAGCAGTGACGTACCTGTATCACATGATAAAAAATTTTCTTAACTGAAAAATTCAGTAGCTGATCTATGAACAGAAATCAGGAAGCCCGAATCCTGTGGTTTTTTTTTTCCAGCATCTACATATATCCTTCAGTAATGCCAGCACCAAATTTCTCAAAGATAACACACCCGAGAGACAGACTACAACACACCTCACAAGACTGTTAGTTTAAAATACATACTTCTTTGTTGAGCGTAAGTTTGTGTAGAACATGGAGCTGCCACTTTATTTCCATAAAGAGGATACACAGAGACGTTATAACATATAAATGGTTTAAAGCTTTCTGTAAAGGGAAAAAAGTAATATTATGTGAGACATACAATGAAAGCAGAGTAAATCACAGTAGTTCTAAATATACTGTCACAAATCTCCATTTTCAACTTTTCAGCAAGCACAGTATATATTTATTGCCTCAAATGCTCATTACTTCCCTTAACACAATAAATTTTACTTAGTAGTATTTATAACAGCACTTGGTTTCCAGCTCATTTTCACTGGAGATACTTTGAACGGGTAATGATACTTCAGCCTTATACAGCTTCTCTATACAAAGCCACTTGCTCATCTCATAACAGTTTAAGGCTTTGGAGGTTGTTTTTATTTTCAGATAACCAATATAAAATTATACTTCCAGTAACATTTTTTATTCCACATATCTTTAGGCTTACTGTTCTGCAGAAGAGAGTTTTGCCTCACGCGTCAAACAGCTTAAAAGGCACAATGGAGCCCCAGCTCTTAACTCTACACTGATGTGCCATTATGCCAACTGCAGAGCTGCTTCTAACCAGCTTGACTCAAAAGGACAATTGCACAAGTGAAATCTCTGAGTTTTATATGTTTCAAGACATATATCAAGTTTCTGGAAATGAAGTTTTCAACTCTGCACAATCCATCAGCCAAGTAAGCAACAAGGTGCACCCCTTACTTACCAGCAAGTCTCATCAACTCTGAGAGGACACGTCTGTGACTACACCCCATGGGATGAAACCAGTGTACATGCTTTCCCAGAGTATTCTTCCTCAAGCCCTGCAGCTTGTTCATCAAGAATAATGGTTCTTGACAGAACCCTGCACTATTATATCAGCTCTGCTACTTTTTCAGTCCTTTACACCTATTGCCACCCAGTCAAAGTTATGATGGCCCACTTGTCCTTAAAATAATCCCAGAGAAGGATGCCAGTGTCAGGCCTGAATAACAGTAAATCTGAATTTGCCTTGACATTCGTGATGTGATTTGTGCTTAGGGTAAACAAAGATTTCCTGATAATGCTGAGGAGGGAAGTTAGGGGGTTTTATATATTGAGAACAGCTATAAACAGCATTTATTCCTCAGAGTAATTTGCTGAAGTAGTGCAGTTTTCAGTATAAGACTCAAGACTTGCCCATCTCAGTTCAATGTGTAACAAACTTCTCATGAATTCTACTTCAAGCAGATTTTTGTTTAACTTGTTTTACGGTAGCACTGACAGCATTTAAATCACTGTTGTCTGAGCCAATAAGACAAATCTCATGGACAAGCTAGCTGTATCATCATTAACGAGCCAACGCCTCAGGATTTTCACTTTAGAAAATGCAGGGTACTTGTTTTCTGAAAACCTTGGAAATTCTTTTTTCTTGATGTAGGATTCAGAAAGATCCTTACATGAGAAAGAACTGCTTTCAAATTTGATAAATTTAATGTCACTAAAGGAAAATCAAAGAACTAGTAATAAAAAAATCAGTTATCACAAATATGGCATACCTTATATTAAACATTTTCACCATTTATTCCTGTGTTTATTAAAAAATCTAAATGTATAAAGAAAAGCAGATACATTTCATTAGCTAAAGGTAATGTGCATGGGATATTCACATCTACACCAGCATTCACAGTTTTGCCCTTGCACCTGTCTCTTGAACTCTGCACACTGTTCGGTTTTGCATTGAAACTACATACACATAGCCAAAACATCACTACTTAGAGAGATAATATGTTAAAAAACAGTCAGCCTCTAAAACAAAAAAGTGAGCAGATCCTCACCTATGTGTCAGTGCATCATGAGGTCAGTGAAACCTCTCAGAAATGCCTTAGGTCATAACACAAATGGGATTATGTGATACTTAACATGCCAGACTGACCAATCACTCCACTTCCTTATTTTATAAAGGATTTGAGGGACATTCTGCTTTCAGGTTTCTGGCTCTCTCTCTAACACATGAAGGCATATGATCTTTTCCCATCCTCAAATTCATTTTTTTTGGTTCTAGATGTCTCTGTTAAAATAGTATACATCTGTCATAGGCCTCCCTACCGGATGATTCGTGACATAAGATCAAGTCACAGTAGTGCTTAAACATGAAATCTGTAGCCTAATGTTATAATAGAGAGCAAACACCATCTTGCATGTTGTGTGAAAACCTGAGAGAGTTAAAATCGCTACTAAATTGCATGCAAAAATTTTAATAAAGCATGTAATAATACTGTTATTTTTTATCATGGTCTGAGGAAAGCTGGGTAAGTTCACCCTTCTTCGTTCTTTCCAGTCTACCTGTAAATAAATATACATGAATACATACATAGCTGTACATTGTTATAGCTGTAACTGAAAAATGAACATACTTCTGTTAATTTTCCATTTTGTAGAATTTGATACATATTTCCACGATCTACCAAAAGGATCTGTCTCCAGTTCTTCATACCACTCAACTACATATTCGGTGACTTCTGGGTCGGAGGCTATCCATTCCACAACCACTTCTTCATCGGTTGTAAGGGTCCTCACTGTTTCAATAATCTGAGAAGCTAGAAATTTAGCAGAAAATGTCAGCAATTCTACTTTCATAAAAACTGCAGCAAGAAAACAATTCAATCATAGCAAGCTGAGATTGCTTCTTTACAAGGGTATGTGACTTAGTCGAGGTTAAAAAAAAGGTTTAAAGAGTTACTTTGTAACTATGTTTACATGCATGTACTCAAAACGCTTTAAATTGAAGCATGTAAGAATTGTTCCAATGAAACAGGGCAGGGGGAGAGGAGTGTTTGAGGAGATGATACTCAAGGAGATTTACATATACAGAATCAAAGACCAGTTTCTCTGTTAGGACCTGAATTTTACAGTTTGTAAACTTCTACAATTTTACAATTTTGCAAGTAGTGCAGATAAAGTTTTGACTGAGGTGACAAAGGCTATATGAAAACAGTCTATCAAGTCAGCAAGGTCATGAATAACAGTGAAGCAAAAGTGAACCATTAACCTTCAGTACAGAGGTAAGGAAAGTCTGACTAAAAACCCAGCCTGCCAAAGGAAAGGGAAAAAGACCTGGAGAAGCAGAGGGAGAGAGAGATGTATGTAGGGGGAAAAAAGCATGTCACAGCATGGGAAAAACAGTAAAACCTTGGTACTTCATTGCTAGCTGGGATTAAACCACAACAGGGATACAAAAGTGGATAGAGATGTAGTCAGTAACCTCTAGGACAAGATGACATCATGCCTGCATACAAAGTTTCCTGATTAGTCTGGAATTTGATTGAGCAATTCCAGGGGGACACTTGCACTTATTTCATGAACAACTGATGTAGGAGAAGTGATTCAAGTCGGTCAAATGCAATCTGTCTTCTGGATCATGGGTAAGCATCAGGATGCTGCAATACTAGGCTCACAGACATAGCACAATTAAGAGCCAAAGAGCACAACTGGTGTGCTAGAGCTGACCAGCTTCCTGACCCCGGCAGTGGTTTGGAGGGGGTACTTGGGAATGCGTATGAAATGAGAATAAACACTATGTTTCTCTCTCTGCTTCCACTGACACATTTTTGGGGACTTCTATTAAACACATCTTTGAATGACATGTTAAATGCACTGCAGTAGTGCCCTGTTGTTATCAACTTTCTGAACTAGCAAAGGATGAGAATTAAGTGGTACTCTATATATTTATTTGGCAGGTCCAAGGTTAACAATACAAAACAAAAAACCCCTCGGAACGTAATAAAATAGAAATTCTAACAAGACATCAGGAAGAGCTGATATCTTAGCTATACCTCAAAACAAAAACCCCAACAGTAATCATCTATAACAAAAACATGGTATGTGACAGCAAAACACAACAACCAGATAACACTGTTCTGCTGAAAAGTAATGGACTACACAGCTTTGTACATAATACAGTTCTATATACACAAATCTGTGACAAAAGTCCTTAGCACAATTTTGCTTCCACTAGAGCGTAACTTAAACAGATGTCAGGAAGATGTTTTTTTATTAATGAGAAAAATGTATCACGATACTGAGAAATCTTACTTTTTTCATCAGTGGATGGAATCCTCAAAATAGCTTCAGGAGAATTTCCAGCAGAGTTATGGGCAGTAATAGATATTATATATGCTTCTTCATTTAAAAGTAAAGTAATTTTCTTATCAGTAGAGTTTTTTGTCATGTTATCTGCAGAATTATTTTCTGGAAAATATTGTATTTTGTAGCCTAGAATTCTTCCAGGAGGTGGAAAGCTGTTTACTGGCTATTAAAAAAATATGCAGTAGTAAGTGTTTCACAGTGTCATTTGCATATTCAAAAGTATATACTGTAATAAAAAGCCCAGATCAAATTACTAAATTATTATACTATATTTAGAAAAGCAAGGTATTTTCTTCAGTCCCATCTTCAGGACAGTCAGCTGCAACGATTTCATTGAAGGAAAGGTTTAAAAGTCAAATAATGAGATTTGAAACGCAAGAGCCTCTGGCCACTCTACTAGAAGACTAAAGTGAGTTTAAATACAGCTTTGGTAAGCCATATTATTTAACAGCAGTTTTAAGTACGTTCAGTTAGACTTGCCAGTGCTCTGAACACAATTAAACCTTTCCTTTCTTCTGCAGGATATGATTATCAATTCACAGTAAGAGGATATACCTTCCACATAAGATGTACAGATCTACTTCCAGCTGAGTGTGAAGACTCAATTACCCTCCACAAATCCACTTTCTCTGAAGGAGCTATTCAAAGACACAAAAATATCTTGAAATGTGTTATGTTAAAAAAAAAGAAGTGTAATATAGTAAAAACAATTCAAAAGTTTCAAAAACACGGTCTGAGAGCAACTTATGACAAAGAAGTTTACTCTTGTGTAATGTGCCTTTTTTCCCTAATTAGTACAGCTTCTCTCTTTCCATAAGTCTCCTTCTGCTTTCTTTTAATTGGTAAATTCTAGAGATTTTCTAGTCTTGTTTCATATCTGCCATTTTAATTTCTCTACTTATAATTCATTTTGTTTGACATACGTGCCACACTATTTCTGCTACTATCCTACTTAGCAAAGCTCAGTCTCCATCTATATTCTTAATTTTTCCTCTCCAGTCTGTCTGTTCACCCATGTTCTTCCCTAGCCCTATGTTGTTTGTACCACCTTTCATATTTCCTCCACTCTCTGCTCGTCTTTCAGTTTTCCCACTTCCGTATTTAAACAAAATACACGTGTTCTGTTTGAATAACATTATTCCAAATTCAGTAGACTGAGAATATGCTGAAAATACTTTTCCGTTATTAAACCCTAATGACCCAAATTATAACCACAGAAAAACTTACTGAACAGTTATCCCACCTTTCTCCTCTGTGCTTGCCGTCTTCCCTCTACTCCATTCACTCCAGAATACCGACATGACACTGATACAGCGAATGGCAACTGAGTATTCTGTCGAGTCCCACAGACCTGTGAGATTGTATGATCCTGTTTTCTCTGCAGAATTCAGTGGGACAGTGACAAATTCCTGAAAGTAGACACATGAACAGAAATTATTTGTTATAAAATTGCATGCAAAAATATTATATTTTAAAAAACACAAAGGATGCAGTTTTCATGCGTCCCACCTCCCGCCCTGAAACTCAGGAGTTACTTGTTTCATATTCCATTTTTCTGTGTAGCATCTCCATTCTTCCTGTAGAACTCCAGGCTCTCTCTACTGACCAACCTGCGGCTTGAACTGTGTGCGGCTCACCCACAGTTCTAGAGCAGCTGTGCTGGCACACGAGGAATGACTGCAGTTCCCACTGGTGGGAAGTGACTGAATATTGCTAACTCCAGCATCACCACAATGTTTTGGACATAGCTCCACCGCACAGCAGAAGCATCCCTGGGAAGCAGGGATCACCTGCAGCTTGTGACGGCCATGTAACAGTCTGGCTGTAGACAATCCCAAAGATTATCAGCATAGGATTAAAATGAAACGACCAGTGAAAACACAGAAAATCCTGGTACCAAGAGAAAAAAAAAAAGATGGAACCTTTAAGTGGTGAAGACAAGAGTAAGAAGATACAGCATCAGTTATTTCTCTAAGAAGAGTAATGAGAAGGTAATTTCCTCATCTTAAGAGGAGCCCATTCATATCTCACTGATGGAAGTCAGAAGTTAGACCGTTGTCCCAAGCCAAAAGATGAAGGAGGACATGAAAACCAGGGACTGGAGCTGACGCATCAGCTCAACTGGACTGACAACAGGAAGTAGAATTAAACAACAGGAACTATAGAAAGATTTAAGTGTTTGCGTACAGGAGGATTGATGTAATCACTGCACCAGCTTTAACGTCTTCTCTTCCAAATTGCAAAACTTAATGACTAACTACCAACTCTCCTTCTCTCAAATTTCAGGTGACTGAAACAGAAAGACACTAAAGTAAATGCTCAAGCTAGCTAAATTCTAACAAGGTAAGTAAAGGTTAAGTTTTAGAATAAGGAGGATTCCCTCTTGGGAGCCAAACTGGCATAATAATATGACACGGATTTACAGTAACAGGGCCAAAAACCTGTGAGGAAACTTTTGTCCTGCACCAGCTGACAAGTGAATCAAAGTACAAAACACACTCACTCCTTTGAAAACCATAATGAGAAATGCACTGCCCAATTAAACCATTTCAATACATTCTGACCTCAAGAAACTCATCAAAAATAGACAGTGCTTATATGACAGACTGCAAGATGACACTCTCTAGCCAACCTGCAATAAAAGAAGAGCTTCAAAACTCTTATCAACCTCCTGCAGAACCTGACATAGAATTGCAGGCACCCCAGAAGAGCTTTTAGTTACTTGCCAGAAGGCTGTTAACAATAGTTAATTATAATCAGAAACTGGGAGGAAGGCTTAAAAGGTCAAGAAAATATTTGCCATTTGCTCAGACAACTTTTTAAATTTTATTTTTGCATGTATGTGCTGACAGACAGGAAAACAGCTCCTGTATCTAACATGGTTTCAAGGCTGTCTGTTGGCCTTTGCCACTGGATTTGCTACAGACCCAACTACGAATCATGCCTAAGATCCTACAGAACTAAATTCACTGGATTCTTGTGTTCACTGATCACAAGTGATACTTTTTCTCTAAAATGTCTGTGGAAAAATGCAGGTAAGTTCTAAGGAAGAAAATGAATGTAGACTACATTTGCCAGTGAAAAAGACAGGTGATTTCCCACGCAGGTGCTGACCAATAGGCACAATACACAATAATGGTGTAACTTTGCAAAAACATGAATGTTCTCAGCATTTGGGAGGAACTCATAGACATGTAAGCATCACGAGGACACCAGTGTCTTGACTCCAAAGGGATACACACCTTGAACGCATCTTTTGAATAAATATTAGTTCACTTCCTAATACCCCAGGTGGAACTGAGCCGTTCTGCGCATCAGATCATCCCAAATATTATAGCCTGAATCCAACAACTAATATGCCATACCTACAGCAAAGATGCTTGCCATGAGAATGGGAGGAGGATGCTAATTAGAATCATCTTTAGTATCAGGGACTTATCTAAAGCTCTGAGGACTACTACTAGTTACTCTGATGAATTCTTCTCCCCAGAAATACACATTTAATGTATAAAATAGTGAGATCAAGACAGACATCTCAGTTTAAGGAACCTAAAAAAAAAAAAGAAAAAACAAGCAACCTGGCCCATTCTTAAGTTTGGAAGGGGAAACACTAAGACTGCACACAGAATCACTTCCATACTGAGGAGGAGCATGGGAATAGGCCATATGAAAGAAGCAAATGACTAAATACTGGTTTTTCTATGACTGCCATGTACGTGTCACTAAACCAAACTCAGAAAAATAACTTCCCTTATTTCCCATCTTGCAAAATTTATATTTTAATTCACTTGAAAATTAATGTACCATTAGTCCATTTTAATCTGATTCAACTATTGTGGTTGGGAGCAAATGCTGTTCTCATTACCAGAACTGTGACAGGAAAATATTTTGACAGACTATACATGTAATCCCTTAGCCTTTCACAGAAATATATTCAGAAGTATGGCATGTACCAAAGCAGGCATTGACCGAAAGGAAGACAACAATTAATCCTAGAGAACAAAACAATGATCTCGAGATCATGCACACCGAATTACAGTCCACTAAAATAAACAAGGGTTTAATCATTATTTCCAACTACTTGTTGCCTTTTTCCTGTTTAGCCTTTCACAGCATCAAGAAATTAGCCACAAAGAGGCTAACATTCAGAAGAAAATTTGTGCAGCTTACCGAAGAGTTTGAATACAGGTTTGTGTATTGAACCTGGCAAATTAAGTCCTGTGAAGGGATGATCTTCTCGGGCATTTTCCAGGTTACTCTAAGCAACTGCTTTATACCAGTGATTTTTTTAACTGAAAGTATTTCAGGAGGTTCAAATTTCTCTAGAATGGAGAAATAAAAACATTAGCAGGGGAAAATGTTTCTATAGAAGTTCAGAATTGCTCCATCTGTGTGTTCCAGGAAGTTTAATTATCATCCCAATAACAGAAATCCTACCAAAGTACTGACGTGGTGGCCTATTTTACAGACATAACTCTACGTATGGGCAGTTATCCGTAAGAGATGACATACATAACTGGTTTAATGGTGACAAACACGCACTCAATCAGATGTGCAGATTTCTTTCATCTGTATTAGCACTGAAGAAGACTACTCAGAGACAAGAGCAGGGAAAAGAAACGCAGCACAGCTGGGCTGCCAAAGTCAAGTACAAACTGCAGAAGAGGGAAGGATTCAGTCGAAAAGGACTTGAGGCGGAGAGAAGTGTGAGGGAGACGATGGGAAAAGAATGGTTTAGCACTGAGAAGAGAGATGTACCATGCAGAGGATGTGGAAAGCAATGAGGAGCCATAGAACAAAAAGCTCATTTAAAAGGTTTGTTGATTAATTACACCAAAATGAACAGAGGAAAATGCAGCACAGCACAGAGGGAGAAGAGGTAGACAAAATTTTACTATTGCTGTTGCAGGTAGGGTTTTAACATTCCTAGCCAGAAAGTAGAATAGCGGAGTAAATGATGGGTGGACCTGGAGGAATGATAACCTCACTACTCCTTTACAGCCAGATACTGCACTGTCATCTGGTACCACTCAAAAATGCAACAGTACAGTCCAAGTACCACTTACTTCAACAAAAATTTTTAGTATCTGACATTTATTTATTAATCATTTAAAAAAATCAGTAATACATAGTTGATACTTCAGACATTAGTTTAAAAAAATATTGTTGTAGTTAGATGTTTCATAGTATGAATACAGCACAGTATCATTTTTCACCATGTCTCATCAAGACCGAAAGATTGCTGAAAACTGTTGCTGTACCACCAACCAGTTAAAAGAATTTTACATGGAAAGGCCATCAAGTAAAACATAGCAAGAGACTTGCTTCAACTAAATGGGAAGCATCAAAATTTCAGTGAAAAGATTTGGGAAGGATGAAACATTTTATGAAACTCTAAATGTAATTTCAGAGACTTTGTAATTTTAACTTACAACTAAAATCAGATGGCGCTTCAAAACTGAAACCAATTTAAAACCAGAAGAAACCCAAATAATAGTTTCAAAACTATTATATTGAAAAATACTTTTCATTATTTTCTTCTATGTAAACCAACTCTGATTACACAATTTATTTCAGAGTTCTCTAACCTGTATGCTATATGGAGGGAAAAATAACCGGGGAGGGTTCAGTCAGTTCAACATACACTGCTTTATCTTTATTTCACCCCTTGTTTTAATTACCTATTTTTTCCATGGGTACAAGAACACAGTCCGATGAGGCTTCACCCAAAACATTTTCAGCTTTCACCTGAAAACAAAAAGAACTACTATATGGAGTATCTGGATAATAAAATGAACATGACTGAGTTTTGCTTTGGCAGGAGCCCACTGTATTTGGAAGAGTCACCCCTCCTTCTGTCATCCTAAAAAACAAAAGAGAAAAATAAAAGCAGTTAGAAATTAGAGGATTTTCTTGAAATAACTCAAACTGATTGTTGGGTTACTATTTAATTATTGTTTATATGTTTTTGAGGTTGCTGGTCATTTTTACCTGTGAACTTCTACCTAGATGATATGTTTGCAAATACTTGTTGCTAATTGCACTGTTCCTGCAAATGCATATAAACAGCCTGCACTGACTCAATTAGTTTTAATTGCAATTAGTAAGACAAATTTCCAGGAGCAGTCACAAATAGTAAAGATCCCTCAATGGACGATCCACACGATATTGTTATTTTAGATTAAAATTTCCAAGAAAAGTGAAACCATGTAACTCCACACAAGATCTCCTTTAAAAAGACAGATAGATAGATAGACAGACAGATAGAGCTAGTAACACATGCCACATGAAACTGTGTGATAACAAGCTTTTATTCATCTTTAAAATATAGAAAAAAAATTGAAAAGCCAACTTGCACCACCAACAAACTATTGTAAGGTATTAGAAATCTGACAGATTTTCCTGAATGAACACACTGATAATATGCTGTCTTTACAGCATGTACTTTCGTAAGTATGGGATGCAAAACCAACAAAATCTGTTTCATTTTACCGACCCACAGATAAATTCTTCAGCAAATAAAAAACTCATGTATGGGGCTGTTGTTAAATATTTCATACTATGTAGTAAGCAAGCAGATCATTCAGGTAACTCAAAAAACAGCTTGAGGCTGGTATTCCATGAACATCTGTAAGGTAGTCTAAGCCTGCACTGCTGCAAAAGGAAGCAGTCCTACCTTCCCTAACGTGCACAGCTTTTTGTTACCACCCACAGCTCGCTGCCCCCTTGCACCAGTGCTTTGGTAGTCATACAGTAAACTCAGCTGGGGACTTATCTGGATTAAAATTAATGGTTAGATTTTACTGGAAATAGTTCTGCAATCCAGTTCACTGCGTGGTTAAAGAAGAATTTGTGCTGGTAAAGGAAGGAGTAATTTTGAAACTTACTTTCAATAGCTGTTCTAGTTTATGGTTCCACAAATTCATTTAAGTTACAAAATGCAGAAACACTAGGTGGAACTTTCAACAAAGGTGGAAGCCTAAAACCTCAAGCCTAAAACAGAGACAAAACAAAAGATGTTTTCCTGCCCTACCATTTCATTAAAAAAGATACCATCCACCAGTGTAATTCAGAACAAGAAAACACTCCTTTGGAGTCTTAATTC
>NW_010266448.1:26754-29944 GCF_000690775.1 Eurypyga helias
ATATTTTAGGGAACTCTTTATGAAATCACATTATCTACTATCTTGATTAGGCAGAAAAAGAGCACTACAAGTGTCACTATTATGAAGAATAGATTGACAAGTATAACTGGGACAAAGTCTGTGCTATCACCTTCAAAATTTTATCTGCCTTGGAACCACATTGATTTCACCATTTCCACAGTAACTTTTGAAAAAGTAAGCTCCTAAACAGTATTTAAAATATAAAAAAAATTGAAAGAATCAAGTATTTATATTTCTATAATGCAGTCACAAAAACACTAAGAAGCATGAGACTATAATCTGTAAGTACAAGTCCCCGGATGTAAGCAATCCAAAAAGGATAACTAATTCTGGATTTTTTCACTGAAACCTTGTGACTCTAAAGATCCTTCGATTATACCATACTGGTGTCAAGCAGAATAACGGGCTTTAGCAGTTTTTACTGTGAATTGTTTGAAGTAGAGGAGGAAGTAATCTTTTTTACCCATCCAAAATGAGAATAGTAGTTAATGTAGAATGCTTCTGGGCAACACTCCCACAAAGTGACTCCATTCTCCACTTGTACCCAGACTTACCCAGCTTTTGATCTAATCAGAAATGTTACTTCAAGGGAACAAGTGAATATCAATTCTGATGTAAACATTTGTCTACTGAATATTGGGTTGAGAATGCTCATTTCCCTTTATACAGCATACTAAAAAGGTGTCAGACTGTTACTTTTTCAACCATCACCAACCCCAAATTAATTGAATTTACTGAGAAAATGCCAGGACTCCAAACCCCATGATTTTTTCAGGTTTTCTTTAAAAAGAAGTCAGGAGGGTGGTGAGGCACTGGCACAGGTTGCCCAGAGAAGCTGTGGATGCCCCATCCCTGGAAGTCTTCAAGGCCAGGCTGGATGAGGCTTTGAGCAACCTGGTCTAGTGGAAGGTGGCCCTGCCCATGGCAGGGGGGTTGGAACTAGATGGTCTGTGAGGTCCCTTCCAACCCAAACCATTCTGTGAATCTATGATATGGGAGGGAAGGCAGTTGGTGGTCTCACCCCAGCAACTCAGTTCCCAATACCTGTTATACTTACATTTTTCGGTAAAGAGTATAGTTTGTCATAAGATCTGTTTCTCTTCCTGAATTCCAGGTGCAGGTAAGTTCAGCATCAAAGTAATAAATGCAGGAAATATTTCCTGGTGTGTCTGGTGGAACTACAATGACAAAGGTTACCAAAAAAAAAAAAAAAAGGAAAGAAAGAGTAATTTTAATGTCCAACTGATTTTCTTGGTGAAAAACAGATTATGGCAAACTTCATTAAGTATCTTGCATTGCACTTTGTTTTATAATTTCTTACTGCCCTCAAAACTACTCACAAAACCAAAATCAAAACCAGTCTTTCTTTCCCTGGGGAGACAGGGAGATTTTCTCCAACTGTTTCTCAGAAGTACTTAACTAAGTGGTCCTGAAGGTATTTTTGCAGTAACTCATTAACAATCTTCTATGAAAGCATTACATATGTTGTCCCGAACGTCTAAGTATACCCCCTGCAACACGTCTGTAGCTCAACGCCAATCCAGAGAGTCAGAGGAAAACAAGACACCAGGACAAAGGTTCAGGAAAAGGCAGTCCTTAAAAGATAAAACTCCTCTTGGTTCCTTCCCAGAATATTTAACTGCTTGCCCTATGAAAACCCCTAATCCGAGGAGCCTGCATGACATCAGAGTGCAGAAAACAACTTTCTAGGAAACATATCTACATGACCTTGAAGAAATCACTAATTCTGGACATGCTATCTTATAAGCAAGATAGCGCAAAGGAAACCATCCTCTGCAAACTCTGCAGTCTGAAGCCATCCATAAAAATGTAACACCCTCCAAGAATTCTTTGTTAAAGCCAGGCTTCTTCACTTTATAGAAGAAAACAGAGTTGAGAAGAAGAGAACTGCGCCCAGTGAAATAAACTAGTTGAGAAAAAGCCCTCTCTCCAAAACAGTACTTCTCTGTCCCACCTAACATAACATTGGAAAGACCTTTCTCCTACTCACTAGCTTATGGCATGCTAAACTTTACACACAGGCAATACCTTCTCCGGGGCTTTATTCCACACGTGTATTTTTCTGCATTTACTGCTTCTTTACTAGAATGGGACCCCCAGGCATACGTTAGTATAATCTGGATTTAATCTTCCGAAAAATTAAACCATTTGTATATACGTTTATCCTGTAACCTTCTCCCTAACAGATTTGGAACAGATTATTAGAGGGGGAATCCTCTCTGGAGAAAGCTGAAGTTGACAAGCCCAGGCAAAAGGCATAACAAGAGGGACAGAACCAACACCCTCTGAGCTCAACAGAAAACCTCCACTCACTCCAGTGTGCCAAAAGTCAGGGTCAGAGAGGTCATGGACCAGTGTCAGGAAGGGATGGCTGCAACTTCATGCTTTATTTCAGAGAAAGAGAGATACTTGAATACAGGTGTCACACAATGCCACCAGCATAAAAAGAAAAAAGTAGTTGTCTTTAAAGTAAAGTTTTTACAGTAATTTATTAAAAAATGTTAAAATTAATTTTTCTGCATTCCTACTTACAGCCAGATTTAACTTCAGTGTGAACCAGAAGTTGCTCATTGCCCAAGTACTTAGTGAAACATTTCACATGAGCTTTGCTGTAAGTGAAATTATGGATGGTTATACTAGATACGGTCTCGTTCACAATGTTGTAGTTTTTCTGATCAATCAATTCATGATTCAGTTTCCAGATGATGTGTCTTGCATTTCTGTGAGGTGTGTAGCGTTTTCCAAGAACACAAAATAGTTTCAGGGTGGATCCTCTTTCAATTTCAGGAGATGAAGGAAAAATGTCAGCATCTCTGAAAGAGTTTTTATCTAAAAACAAAATAAAAGATATCACATAACCTAAATCCTTTTAAAATAGCAGTGGAAAAATGACAATTTATTTTTTTGTCTACAGATCATTTAATTAGATTTTTTTCATATGGAGTTCAACAAAAACACTCAGCTAGGCACTTGAATCAGATACTGCTGTTTGGAAACAGTTCACATTAATTACCATATTACCACAGGTATTATATAAGAATGGTGTTTCTATACCTTCCCAGAAATAAAGGAGAAATTTGAACTCACATGTTTTTTTAACAGCTGAAAATAAGAAGAGACCCTTGCCTTTTAAACCTGTTTTTAAAAA
>NW_010266448.1:29992-41558 GCF_000690775.1 Eurypyga helias
AATGACTATACCAGAAAATACATCACACTGGTAAATTTAAAATTTCCAACTAAGCTGCAATATGTTTCAGTATCTCATTAGTACTGTTTTACCCTTCACAGAATTTATAGTCACAGATACATTTTATACAAAACACATGTAAAAGGAAAACAGACAGACAGGCTGAATGAATGAATTCAGCAACAAGGTTATTGAACAGTCCAAGAGTCACCCGTTACAGTCCTACCAGGAGCCAGCTGTTCGGTTTTTTTGCTGCTACTTACTCCTTGAAGCCAAATTTCATAAATAAATACGTTAAATAAAATTTAAAAAAATCTCCCAGCTTCTAAAGACAGAGTTTCTTTGCTACAATGTAGGAACAAAAGAGAATCAAACATTAAACTTTCTTCCTTATTTTCTGGTAATTCTCTCCTTTTGGGGTGTATTAACTGTAAACTGCTCCCTAGGTTTCTTTTTGTTTCAAAGTTATTTCTTTATGTTTCAAAAGTCATACTAACACTTTACACTCTGCTACACAGATTTTACATTGACATCATTTGTAAGCAATTGCCTGCACGGTAATACATTGTTCAAGCTTCCACAAACACATGCGCCCTCTTCCATGTAATCCCCAGACAATTTAAAGCACAAACACCATTGTATAATAAATTACTGTTGAGTGTCAAGTTGCATGTAATACATCGCATGTGAACTTTCAATTATTGTCTCAAAGTCATTATTTCAACCTGTCCTGAGATTTCCTAGTCTAACCCATACTACTCAATGAGTTTGAAGTGGCACTGGTGTCACAAGAAGCATTGTTAATCCTCAACCACTCATCCACTGCTGTTATCCCCTTTGCGTGCCGGAAGGGCCTGGGTAGTGAACCAAAACGAAGCTGATACAGATGAAAATTAAAAACTAGGCAAAAAAACCCATCATTTTCCATCGAGACCAGATTCCTCACTGCTCCCGAACCAGCACACAAACATGCAGTCCAGCAGAAGGAGCCCAGAACTGCCTGCTCTTCCAGCTTGAGCAGTTACCTCTGCCGGCTTAAGGTGACTGTGGAACTACCACATTAAAAAAATAAAATAAAAAACAATAGTCGCACATGGTTAGGTAACTTTTGAAATCAGGAATGAGAACATTAGTAAGTCATTGAGTGATTCGCTGAACAGGTAATACTGGATGTAAACCAGTCCAAAACCAGCAGAGACGGACTGTATTTCAGGTGTTCATGTGTTACATAAACATTAATTTGTTCCACTAGCAGATCTCCAAAGTTACCAGCCTTCACAACCCAACAAGAATTGAACTACAGTATGACTTGCAGATGCAGATTCCCCTTCTATATCCTGCGCAACAAGGAGACAGTTAACAAACTAAGGTTTAAAAATTTTTTTTTTTTTTAAATATACTTTAAATACAAAAGAAAACAAATCCAGGATATCATGATCACAAATTAACATTCCACATGAGGGCATCAACAGTGCTATAAATTAGTTTTTCCCCCTATAGTGTACACTACTTCAATCACCTACTAGCATCTATTTTTAACATAGATTTTTTTTCATTTTCAGAACTCTTCAAAATTCCATTTGGAGGTGGTCACATTTTGGAAAAATTTGTTATGGCCAGACAGGTGCTACTAATCAAGAAACATACCTGCTACAGAACTGCAGAGGAGGATGAACATCCAAATCAGACAGCTGAACATTTCCTTTCCAGTAACTATGGGCCAGAAATGCTGTCATAAAATAAAAATATAAATAATATACTTCAAGTAAAGTAATACTCTGTAAGCATTAGTATAGGAGTTAACAACGCTGTTCACCGTGTCTCATTTGCATTCAAGTCAAGCACTGCTTTGTCTGTTACCTTCCTGCACAACGGGAGAAATTTGATAGTTTTCCTAAGAAAGGTGTACACATTTCCTACAAAGAAAAGAGAGGTAAGTGCACCTGAAATCCTTCTTAGGGCAATCCAATCCACCTAAGTAATTTACCTTCCAAAGACTCTGTAAAGAATCGGTAAGAGATTTATCTACATCCACTTGAAATCCAGCCTGGCTAGCCAGTCTTTGAGCCTATTCAATTAGCAGAGTGAATTCTGTTGAAGAGGAAAGCTGTTGCGGAAGAAGGAATGATCCGCACCTCTTCTGCATCACCACCTAATAGCACAACAGCTCAGGAAGTGGGCAACGGTCCCGGGTCATCATCCTCCTGAGAGTGAATTCACATGGTTTTTATCACACTGAAATGTCCCAGGCACCAGCCTTGAGGACACCCTGCAAAGGTGAGGAAAGGCACCTCTCTTTGGCTTGCTCTTTGAAGCTGGACTGCTGTGTATCCACAAAAACTCTGGGGTAAGGAGGAGGAAAGCAAAGCAGTAGAATAATCTCTTATAAAGGTAGAGCTGAATCTAGGGTTTCAGAGCGAAAATAACAGAAATCAAATACTCCCCTTGCCTCAAGCATTGCTGTCATCACCCGCAGGATCACAGAGTGGTTGGGATTGGAAGGGACTTCTGGAGGTCATCTGGTCCAACCACCCTGCTCCAGCACGGCCACCCAGAACCAGTTCCCCAGGAGCATGTCCGGATGGCTTTTGAACATCCCCCAGGAGGGACACTCTACAGTCTCCCTGGTCAACCTATGCCAGTGCTCAGTCACCCTCCATGTTCAGAGGGAATCTCCTGCGTTTCAGTTTGTGCCCACTGCCTCTTGTCCTGTTGCTGGGTGCCACTGGAAAGAGCCTGGCACCCTCCTCTTTGCACCTTCCCTTCAGGTATTTATGAGATCGCCCCCTGAGCCTTCTCTTCTCCAGGCTGAATAGTCCCAGCTCTCTCAGCCTTCCCCTGTATGAGAGATGCTCCCTTCAGCGTCATCGTGGCCATTCACTGGACCCTCCACAGTATGTCCACGTGTCCTGTACTGGGGAGTCCAGAAGGACATACAGCACGCCAGTGCCAAGCAGAGGGGAAGGATCGCCCTGGCCTGCGGGTTACACCCCCCCTTAACGCAGCCAGGATGCCAGGAGCTTCCTTTGCCATATGGGCACGCTGCTCCATGGTGCCCACCAGGACCCGCAGGGATGCCCTCCAGCTGACCAGCCCCTTCTCTGTCCTAGTGTCCGCAGTTGTTCCCACGTCCATGATTTGGCACTTCCCCTTGTTGAACTTCACGGGGTTCCTGGCAGCCCATTTCTCCAGCTTGTCGAGGTCCTATACTATATAGTCTGACTAAAACTATACTAAAAAACTGCTTTGTGGTGTGTTTCTGCCAGAACTCATCTTAAACACCTTTTTCAGTCGGTCTCAGGAAACATTTTATAAATTTTGAGGCTGTGGCAGTGCAAAACGGGAGGAAAAAAAATGAGAAGGACACATGGGATAAAGAGAAATGAGGGAGGAGTTTACTTCTAAAATACAGCTGTAGCAAGATGTGTATCAACAAGAAACAGAGCAATTACAAAAAGATAATCTATTACTACTTTAATTACCTGGGGTGTAAGCTCTTTTTCTCAAAGCAGTAAAGATAAATTATGCTATTGATGGCAACAAAAAGGACCTTAAGCAATTGTTCCTGGTATTCTGCACCAGCAGGTGCAAAATTAAAAATAGATGCAGATTTTAAAATATTTAGATAGTTATTTTTAAATTTTAGAATTAATATAGTCCATTGCAGTGTTGATGTGATCCTACAAGTTCCATTCTGTTAAGGCTAAGAATATCTTCTGTAAGCACTACAGTGTGTGTTCTTATTGTATTTTTTGAAGTTTAAGAAAGATAACAAAGTAAAAAAAAAATCAGTCCCAAAGTCATGGCTACAAGAAAACTACATTCACTCAAAAATAAAGAAAAATCATAATGATGACTCTAACAAGTTCTTTGCCAACTTTACAGGAACACACAGTAGTGATTGCTATACAACTGCGGTAAACACTGATGTAGTCCGTAGTTCATTAGCTAGGAGACTACTAGCTGCAGGAAATCAATACACTTCAAAGATGATTATCAGCCTCAATAAAACCAAGCAAAATAACCATGAGCACTACAAGATGATGTGCCTAATCAAAACTATCTGACGGAGGAGGAATGGTAAGCCGAAGACAAAGCAAGAATGAGTTACAGATGCTACACTGGCATAAGCACTTTTTTTAAAAAAGTAAAGAAGCCAAATGAAATGTTTTTGCAACAGCTCTATGAATATGGATTTAATCTCGGAGGATATACTCATTCCTGAGATCACCAAATCCTCTGTGTGGCATGTGAAGATAAGCATACATATAATTGCTTACGGGAAAGAGCTTCAGGCACTTAGCATAAATAATAAAGTTCGATTCTATTTCTGTAGACTTAACTGCTAGCAACATATAATAAAAGCCCACAGTGTGTTCTGTATTGTAAAGACTTCATGCAGTAAAACCGACAGTTCAAAACACAGGCTTTACACTTGCTTGCATCAACCATAGAATACATGGTTTATATATTATGGATGTGGCTAATTAATCTCCTCTAGCGATGGACTTCTTCCTTCGATTCACTGAGGATAACTACACAGTAACAAAAACCAGTAAAAGCTCTGTAATGTTAGATAACAGTATGTCAAGAAACAACTGCTTCCAGATCATACAGGCAGGGGCATCATTTCAAAAATACGTAACTACAAAAAAATATCAAGCAAAAAGAGAGAAAAGCAATGTCACCACAGAGCAGCTGTCAATACCAAACTTGATTACACTGCTCTAAGTAAAAAGTGGTAATAGGTTTTCCTACTTTGTGGACTACTCAAAAAAAGCTAATACCAAGAAGAAATCGAAGATGATGGTTCTCCCCAGCAGGACATGCAGTTCCTTCCAGCCAAGCAAGGAATCAATGTACAAAATGCCTTTAATAACTGAAGAGTTCACTTCAATAGAAGATCTCTTGCAACAAAAGGAACCATGAGTTGACGTGGACATTGATTTTATCTGAGAGCAGCTACCCTTCTCCTGGAAATTAAATTATTTCATAGATCTTTGTTGAGAGAAAAATGAAAAGACAGTATGAGCTGAACCATGGCCTTGGTTAAAGCCTAGAACACTTCAAAGGGTGCACAAATTTGAGCAGGGAGATGAACAATCTGCTATATTCAACAATAAAAAGAAAGAAAAAGATTATTAAGTATCCAGCACTTCCCACTGTCATTCTTGGCTTAGAGCTTGGCAAAGCTTTAACAGTTTCTGCCGATACTGTGCATATGCTGGCTTGCTATTTTTGAGGGGACATAGAATCAGCCAAAATAGTTCAGCTATTTCCAAGAATAAGGAAAACATCTTTTATCATATTCCTTTGACTAGGTCCAGCAATCCCACACTTTTTTTAGCAAGGAGCTGGGACTCAAAAGCATTGGGAAATCATAAGAACATTTTTCAATTATGCTTGTCCCAAAAATACCACTTACCACCGCATATTCCACCACAGTAGAGCACAGCGCTAGAAGATCAGGCATGGCAAATCTGGCCACGATGCCAGGTTACGAGTCCCAGAAAAATTCTAATTCCACATATTCACCAGAAAGCTTGAACAGCCAAAGATCCCATCCACACTTGGCGAGCGCTCCTTACCCTGTACCCATACCTACCTTTTCCCCCGTTCTAGTCCTCCTCCAGTGCTCATCACACAGTAAGCCACTTCCACTTGCTAAAAAAGCAGAAAACTAAGCAAAAAAATGTACTTGTGCTACATTAGTAAATGTAAGCAACTTGCTACATGATTTGACAGGCATCTGCGCTGGTGAAAAGAGAGGAGGGCACGGGGTAGGGGGAAGAGACCTCTGTGACATTTCTGCCCAGCTGTGAGCTGCTAATCTGGTTCAGTCCTGGTGCTATGTTAACACCTTCTTTGACTTTCCAATACCAATTAGCAGCCGGGTAATTGACATGCCAGCTGCTCATTACCACACGTCACAGACCAGAGTAGTCACTCAGCGGGCTACAACGCTGCTCACGTCTTAGGTGGTTGACACTACACAGGTATGTGGCTGAATAGCTCTCCGGCTGTTTACTTAAGAAATCACACATGAAAAAGTGATGAAAGAATATTCCTGAGGGAAAGCCACATCATAAATTCAGAAGCACTTCCCTTAAAGAAACCTATAAAAGCTACATTCTGACGACTAAACAAAGAGCATAAACAGAGCTGTCATCTTCAGTTATTTAAAAAACTGGTTCCCCAAAGCCAGATTACTTGCAGGAAGGTGCAATCTCAACGAAGGTCTCATTAAATAAATAAAAAATTGTGTAACATAGTTGATGAAACAAGGCTTTCGCAGTACCAAAACCTCTGGGCTTCCATTTTCATCTTGAAATTTAAGTTGTTTGAAAGACCTATGGTTTAAAATTTAAAGAAGCCAGAGGGAAAAAATTAACCAAAGTAACTTTCCCCCTTACTCTACTTAGGACTATCTCTTAATGATCCTTCCCACGTTTCAGGACAGGAAACCTTTTTCCATTCAGATCCAATTCCAAGCTGCTGTTTACCTACACAAACACATAGTTTCGCACCCAGTGCAGATGCTACACTGTGAATAAAGAACACAGTAGATCCATAAACAGAAAGGCACTATGCCTCTAGGCTATATAAAACGTAAGCCCAGTCATCTTCAAGAATTTTTAATAACTTTACTGGACCCTGACAGGGCATCCTTTCCTACGGAGTCGGACACTCTTCTAACAGCTATGGAAGAGGAAGGAAGTGGCACAGCTGTCTTTTACTTAGTCTTAGTAGCAATTGCTAGAGCTCTGCCATGCCAGCTGCCATATGGAGACACACCTTGCCCTGTACGAGATCAGCCAGTGGGGAGTGTCAGGAGCCCAAGCCTGCGCTCGGCCCCACCAGGACACCCAACGGCGGTGATACGCACTGACGCCACTGGAAAAGCCATAACCATCCGTTTTCAGAACTTCAATATGCAGATCCATCAGTGTTTACGCACTTCCTAAGTGAAAGAGGACATTTTCAGCTAAACAACCCAGATACGGTAACTTCAGTCTCCTTCCTAGTAAGAGGGTGTAGCAGGATCAGCTTCCAGGACTGGTCAGGATTCCATCAAGGGCAAGTACCAGAGAGGATCAGAAGAGGAAAACATAGGTCAGAGAAGAGGATAACATGTAAACATACTGGAGGAAGCAGTAAATGTGAGGGACAGCTAATGGCATTTCCCAACTCACAAATCCCTATAAATCACACACTGACAAGTTCATCCATGGGAAAAATGACACTGTAGGGAAAGATCCATTAGCGCACTGGTTGTATAACCCACAGTCCTTAACCTAGCTAAAAATAGTCAGCTGACCCTCAAACTACGATGGATAAGATTTAAAACTGAACTTTTAAGCAGAACTGGATTTAAACAGGGCTTTTGAAAAATAAACTTATTTGAATTCCCAATTACGAAGGCCTACCTTAAAACATGCTATCACAATCTGCTAAAATCACTTGAATTTAATAAATTCAAACAATACCTATTTATTGAGAAAACAGCAACCACTAAGTTTACAGACACATCTGAAGGAGCAGCGGGGAACAGAGCCCCTTGAAATGCTGTGCCAACTTTTGACTGCAGCAACTTGACCTATAAAAATGCCATAGTGGGGAAAAAAAAAATAGAAACAAAGGCTGTATTCATCAAGTTCAACAACTTGTTAATTTAAAAGCTGCAAATTGACTGGAAACTGAAAAAGCAGGAAAGCCATTTTCCTCTTTCAGTCTCTAAATTAAAAAAAAAGGTACAAAAGGATAAGATACTTTTGTTCTAAAATCCTGAAGGACACAGTGACAAAGAAAGGTCAGCTCAGTTAATAACTGCTGATAACATTTGGTTTGTTTAGTATACCCGAGAGTTACAGATGCAAAACGTGTTCTGATAAACCCTGTCTTTTGTTACAGAAAAACATTTTAAAGCATACTGAATATTAATACGTTTTATATGAAAATGCTGTACCTTGTATATAAATTCCAGTTTTTACCTAAATGCAGCTTGATACTAATACAGAAAATAATTAATCCGTATCTAGTATACAGAATATAATTCATTATTCTCTGAACAAACATAACAATAAAACCTCTAAATATATCTTAAGGTATAAAATGCCCAGTTAGATTAAAAAAAAAAAAGGCAAAATAATTGTTTGTTTGCTAATTAATGTGTTACACCCCATATTGAAAACTTTTTTTTTTGTTGTTGGGAAAAATTTTAAATCTACAAACACGTAACAAGATTTAATTTCTTTATTTTTACATGTTGGTCACTTTTTTAACAACTTGATTATATCCTATTTGATAACACTCACTAGAAGAAAGGCCAGGCCATCAATATGACTATCAATATCAACTGAATGTGGGTCATACTACCAGAGAGAACTGTCAGTCTCATAGTGGTACTGTCATTCCTTGTTCTTCTTTCACTGAGAAAATGAAAACAGCCAAGCCTGAAGAGTCCTCATACAGACGTCTGGCCTTGCAGCTTTCTTAGGCTCAGTGTTTGAGGGACTCGAAGCCTATTTTGGCTGCAAGAGCCTACTTTGAGAGAAGGTTTTGTGTCAGGTGTTTTCAGTCAGTAAGA
Organism: Eurypyga helias; assembly: GCF_000690775.1. Classification (NCBI taxonomy): domain Eukaryota; kingdom Metazoa; phylum Chordata; class Aves; order Eurypygiformes; family Eurypygidae; genus Eurypyga; species Eurypyga helias. Next base: position 38,580 of record NW_010266448.1, read on the forward strand.
CATTATCAGATAGGATGGTTGTCTTTGTGCCCCTTCCTTGAACACAGTCACTCATACAAAGGTGAAGAACAAGATGCCTCTGCCATGGTAAGCAACGAGGTGAGAAAAATGGATGGTCAGGGCAGGAGGATCCACACACTGAACTTCAAAGAAATGTAGAGCTGTCATCAAGAGAGGGTGGCTAGATCCAAAACTCTTACAGTTGCCACATTTGGGTGGTTTTAAACTGAAGGTTGTAAAGAATATACACCTGCCAGAAAATCAGAAGAAGATTTTCTGTACTACTTCAGAGCACAAATTCACCTTGTCCAGCCTTGAAACTAAGACCATTTCCAGATGTTCCACAGTAAAACACACCTACCCTAAAATAACAACATTAGCAAACTGTTTTGCAAGAAAGCAAATAAAAAATTTCCTGGACCGCTCAGGGAATCAGCCACAGCCCCAAAACGCAGGATACAATTATAACCCCTGTCCTACTGCAGTGCTACAAGTGCCACAAGAAAGCAGAGAACACAGGTAACCCTGTGTGCCCACAGGCACAAGAAGGAAAGAGAACGAGTGCAAAACCTCACTTTCATGCTTTATCACTCAGAAAAGACAACCATGGCCCCACAGCTTACCTGTACACATAACACGCCATTCAGAAAAAGAGATTTAATTATATTCTAGCAAACATTATAGACTCAGACTCAGCTAATAGTGAGTTTTGCGTTTATACTACTATTGCATCACTTACTCTTGTTATTAGAAGTTAATTTTAAATACAGACAATGCCTACACTCCATTTCATCTATCATCTTCACAATGATTAAGAAGCTTGCTTACATTCCCGCTATCAAATATCCTTCTTCATATTCATGTTAACCTTATATAAACACGAGGAGTGAAGACCTCTTGAAAGGCTTGTTTTCCATTTCCTTTTGTTATGTTTTTACATTCTCTTTTCAAGGTTCTTCAGGATTTCACACCCTCTGTGAAGTACAGACACAGTATCTAAATAGTCAGAGCTAGATTTTTTTTAAGTGAACTACAGTCTCCATTGCATAAGCGCAGTGAAAGTATAACATGACAGGGAAGCCTCTGCACAGCTAAGCATCCCTTATCATCTTCCAATGCTGGATGCTAAACACCTCATGTTCCTTGTGACAGGAATTTAAGACCACCGCCAGGCTCACTCACCTGCTACCACTATTAACTGTACATTTGAGCAGAATGTTAGAATGTCCCAACAGAGGACAAAAGTCACCTAAAATGGTCTTTGCATTGCTACTTCCCAAGAGTTTTTTGTCCTGTTGAGCATCCTCTATATTTATTCCTTGACCCCAAATATATTTACCTTGCTGTCAATCTGCATAAAAACAATTGCCACGTCACCCTGCTAATTCAGACCACCTCGTAAAGGTTATATATGCTGGTTTTCTTTCTTTCACTACCTATACTGTAACTTCACTGACAATATTTTTCTATCTTAGTCAAAACTGCTAGCTGAACCACAGCATACCAGTGTGAAACCAGGCTCATGGGATCTACTAAAAAGTTACATTTTGAGTTCTCCCAGTATGGCAATTTTAATTGAAAGTGTTCCCTACAAGCATTGAGTAATGCAAAAAGATTACCAGATTTACACGATGTTGTGGTTTAGCCCCAGCTGGCAACTAAGCACCACACAACCCCTCGCCCCCCTGCCCCCCCCCCCCAGATGGGATGGAGGAGAGAATCAGAAAAAAAAAAAAAAAAAAATCGTGGGGTAAGAGAAAAACAATTTAAAAGGATAGCAAAGGGAGAGGAAATAGTAATATTACTGATAAAGGAATACACAAAGAGAAGTGATGCCCAACAGAACAACTGCTCACCACCCAGTGATCAACGGCCCATCCCTGTGCAGCAATCCTCCTCAGCCAACTCTCTTCAGCTTATAAACTGAGCGTGATGTTTTATGGCACAAAACGTCCTTTTGATCAGTTTGGGCAGCTGGCTGTCCCAGCTGTGTCCCCTCCCAGCCTCTTGTAGAGCAGAAGCTGGGAACACAGGGGCAGTATGAGAAACTGGAATAGTCCTTGGCTCGATGTAAACACTACCTGGCAACAGCTAAAACAACAGTATGTCGTCAACACGCTTCTCAGCACAGATCCAAAACACAGCCTCATACCAGCTACTGGGAGGAAAATTAACTCGATCCTAACCAAAACCAGCACACATTACTATAGAAAAATCAAGAACTTGAACGTTCAATCCTACAACTTTTATGATATAAACGTAAAGTGCTTTTTTCCCATTTTTATCCCTTTTGAGACCTGTTTTGTTACTGATTAGCATCTGACAGGAAAATCCCAACGGACCATTCTGCGCTTTTGCCCGATACACCAGGCTTTCTTCAAGCACGAAAACATTCTCTCTCCCTGTGTCTTAATTCACAGATAGAAGCGAGAAGTTGTATTTCAATGGTTTTAGACAACCACCTTCAAGGGCCGACAGTCCCACAGCCCATGAGGGATGCGCCACGCAGCCTCCCCAGTTTCGGCGTGCGTGTAGGTGACGCTCACGACGGCTGTGCTCGCGCACGCAGTACAGCTCCTTTCTCCCAGGGGTCAGGATGCTGTGCCAGCACAGAAGCAGCACGGGGCCAGGGCATTTAAATCCCGCAGGCCACTTGGAGAAAATCTGGGTGAAGACAAACAATTTCAGCAGCCAGCCGTCCGGGAAGAGCTTTTACTGCCGTCGGTGGCTGCGTACGCCGCGAACGTTTTGAGAACTACGTCTTACCACTGCACACGGAGAAAACCACTGCAGCGCATCTGTTCCACATTCTTCCCAAGAAGAGACAAATGCAATCAGCTAAATAGGAAGTTTCAGTGTCCACTGCCTCATGGCCTTGGAAGAAAGAAAGCGAAAGGTTCCTGGCCCGGAGGGGAGCGCACGCCCAGCCTCCCGCCCGGGATGAAGGGCCGGGGATGGGAAGGCAGGCGCGCACCACCG
>NW_010266449.1:0-6124 GCF_000690775.1 Eurypyga helias
AGGACTTTTTACAAGAGCTTGTAGTCATAGGAGTAAAGGGGTAATGGGTACAAATTGAAAGTGGGGAGGTTTAGATTAGATATCAGGAAGAAATTCTTCACAGAGAGGGTGGGGAGGCACTGGAACAGGTTGGCCAGAGATGTTGTGGATGCCCCATCCCTGGAAGCGGCCCAGGCCAGGCTGGGTGGGGCCTTGAGCGACCCGAAAAAAAACCTGCCCATGGCAGGGGGGTTGGAACTAGATGATCTTTATGGTCCCTTCCAACCCTAACCATTCTATGATTCTATGATTCTACTGTAATACAAGTACTCCTGGCTGCCTTGGGATCTCCATGATCAACTGCCAAATTCTGTAAATGACCAGCCAGTTTTTAAAAGATAATATCTCACTTGAAACACTCTCACGTAAATATGTAGCCCCAGATTACACTAGGATTACCTCAAATAAAAAGCTGTTGTCCTGTCTTTGTAGTGTTCTTTAAGAACCTTAATGCAGAGAAATGATGAGATTTTAACAACCCTGGAGAGGGACTAATATCACAAGGGTCATCAGGTTTCTTCTACTATTGGTATCTTCTCATGCTCTTATGCCACAGGGAGTATAAAAGGTACTGCCAAGGTGTTCCAAGTCCAGATTTCTTCCTCCTACATGTCTGATCCATCAACAAAGGCCACTGAATATTTCTGAGAAGGTGACTGAAGTGGTAGTAATGGCTACCCATACCCTTAGCTGGGATTGCAACTGTCCCAGTGCCTCTGTTTATTTCCAGCATTGTCTGTCCTCCATGTACATTTATGGACAATTAGATATAGATAACTGGCAGCCCAGAAGGATAAATTCTAAACAAGTTGTGTTGTTGCATTGCACAATTCCTGAGGGTCTTAATTTCCATATCTTCATAGTATAATAATAACAGCTATCTGTGATATATATAATTGATGAACACTAGAAAGAGGCTTCACCTGTGGCAGGGAAATTATCAGAATTCAAGACCTCTGACATGTAATTCAGATGTTGTTTCATTGCAGAGGGAATGAAAAGTGGGAAAGCAGCACAACACACTGAGATTTTGTATAAAATGCAATTTGATGATATCACTTACCTCGTGGCCTAACTCTTCTAGATTCAGGAAATGCTGGAAACAATAAATTAAAATCCAGAGGTGAAAGTTTTGGGCAGAAAAAGGTTAGAAGTTTTCAATCAACCATTGTTGGATTTTATTATTTGACCTCGCTTTAATGTTTCTGTATACGTGTCAGCTACTTATAGGTAACTGCCATGAATAATTCTCTCTTTAACACAGACTTGGCATTTGGGAAGGTACTGTTCACTGAAAACTGCAGTACTGTAGCAGCAACTCATTCACAGTTTTTAAATCAGTCTTCCAAAAGTCATTTGCTGTATCAACAGTGCAGGGAATACAGTTTAGATGATGAACATTCAGTAAACACCCTTTTAGTGAATCTCTGATATAGAACGACCTAGTTAATGATGTCGAAGTACTTTTTCAGTGGCTTATAAAAATCTTGCAAATTTAACCTGCCTAAATGGCTTTCTTCTGCATATAAATTCATCAGCCCTGCCATAGAGACAAGGAAGTCAAGGCAGACCTCTCGTAGGTTTTCCTGAACATCACACTGAAAGTCTGTAGCAGGAATCATTGATGCTAAATGCCGTTTTGGTCTGGGACTTTTTAAGTGTTGCTCCATCCTTCTGTTTTGCAATAAGTGGAATATAATTAGAAAACCACAACAGTGTGTAAAAATTTCAGAGCCAGCATTATTTTAGTAGTGGTTTTGTCGGACATTCTGACAGTCCAAAGAGTAAGGTTCTTGAAATCATCCCCTCTAAGAATAAGGACTTAGAATAAGGTATTGGGCTTAATTCCGACTGTATAAGCAGGGCTGTGGATCAGCGAAGTCTGCAGTGAACCAGGAATTATTCAGAGAAATATGAATCAGTGGTGTCATTTCTTACAACTGAAAAATGACTGATGAACAAAGAAATTTGATCAAAAACATTGGCACAGTATTGGTTTTTCTCACCTTTTGCTTAGGTTTTGATATAAAGAATAAATAAACACTTTTAGCCATTTTTTATGGAAACATGGAGTACCATTTGTTTCTGTTGAGGTTTCTCAGTTGATGGGTGAAATAAGACATCTGAAATGGAAGGATTTGGGGTGACAATGAAACTTTCTAAAATTATTTTATGGACTCCTTTAGCATGCAAATCTGATTCTATCCTGTGCTAGAGTGCTACGTTTTTCCTGACTTAATGGTGCTAGGATGTTGAATGAGTTTTCCGATCACAGGAAAAGATTAATACTTGGAATGGCAACAAGGCAAAGGTCCTCAAAATCAAATCCTGTTACATGTATTCATGTGTTCTTTACCAGTTTAATAAGAAGATAACTGTAATGATCATATCTAAAATCTCTCCGTCGTTACAGAATCCATTCAGTTGGCTGCTTCCCTGAATTCATTCGTGATGCCAGGTCTCCCCATTACATGCCTTAGTTTCACCACATACCACAGAAGCCGTTTTCTAGGGAGGCAAGCATTTAAAAGGAGAAAAAGAGTACTTTTTCTTCCTTATTCTCTGATAGCATGTATATGCTGTCAATGCATAGCATTATTTATACAGGTATAATATCTAAAAATTAATGCTAAATTGACTGGGAAAAACCCTCATTTTCTAGCCAAAACCCAGATAATATACCTCCTGCTTTAAAAAAATGCATCAGTTCAGTCTGATTCTCACTTCATTTGCATGGAATTTCTTTACATAGAATACAATAGGCAATTCCATGTTTATGATTTAAAATACAGATGGTGCTTTTTAAAGAGAATTTTAAGAAAATTTATAGTGAGTTAAAAATAATGAGAGACGAATTAAGAAAACTAACTTTTTGGCAAAGTTAATTGACTCAAAGTAAATAAAGTACTTTGTGAAGTGAGTGGGAAAATTACACTAAATGATTAAGTGTTGAATCACCATCCTATTTATCTCACACTGCCATTTTTAAAAATAGCTTTCAGTGTGCGTGTTTGCTATCTTTTCTTCTGTAGGAACACTGTGACATATATTTTTTGAAACACGTTCTTTCTATTCAGCAGACAAGAAATGTCACCGTTGATCATGGTTTTGATCCATCTGTGAGACTGCAGTTCTCTTCCACTCCAGGGCCAGTAACTGGTGTAGTCTCACAGTAACCAAAACACTCCAGAGTGTTCCTAGCAAAATGGTGTGAGCAATCCGTGTATGATCTGTGCTGGACATCACGTCAGATATGGAATAGAAAGGGCTTACTCAATCACCCCTGCTCTATAATGAACTCAGGTAAATCAATCACCCCATTTTGTGTTACAAAATGATTCCAAAAAGATCAGTGAACCTCCTGGGTTTTTTTTAACATGACAGTTTGTCCTATAAGACATGTGGGCTTCTTTGGGTTGTGATAGAGTTAATTTTTTTCACAGTGGCTAGTATGGGGCTGTGTTTTGGGTTTGAGCTGAAAAGAATACAGATAAAACCAATGTTTTGGGTTTTGTCAGGTATTGCTTATATTAAACTAAGGACATTTTCAGTTTCCCATACTGCTCCTGCTTTCCCAGGAGCTGGGAGGGGACACAGCTAGGACAGCTGACTCAAACTGACCAAAGGAATATTTCATACCATAAAATGCCATGCTTCATACATAAGCCAAGGGGTGTTGGCCAGGAGATATTGCTGCTTGACGACCCAGCTCATGAGCAATTGTTGCATTGTGCATCACTTGTTTTGTATATTCCTTGAACAGTAATATTACTACAAACTGTTTTTAACTCAACTGACTTTTTTTTTTTCCATCTCACCTTGGGGGGCCAGGGTAAGCACCCTGTACCATGCTTACTTGCCAGCTGGGGCTAAACCTTAGCATGTCACCACCAATTATAAAAATACCAGATTAATGTAGCCTGATGCCAACTGATCCTAAATTATCTTTAGTGTATATTTTCCAATACCACTATGGCAGTAATATTTTGCCCCAGTAATGCCACAGTGTTAAGTCTATAGGGAAATTGGCTTCAGTTTCTCGTCTTTTGCCTAGTCCCTAAATGGAGGAAATGATCCATACATCTTGGGCACACATCTCTTACGCTAATTAGTTCATGTTACACACCGTCCATCTAGAAAGACCTAATGCTCTGTATCATGTTCTATTAGCACAAATGCTTCTGACTTCATGCATTCCACATTCACTTATGCAAGATTTTTTGGAAAGGAAGCATTGCAGTCTCACTTAAAAAGGCTCTATCATTCCTGAGCACAGGAGAGAGACCTACAGATCAATTGCAAATTAGAATAGAGTTCCCTGTGGAAAATTCTTGAAATTTTTGTGCCTACTATGACTTTTTCAGGAATATAGAACATCCTACTATATCACTGAGAAAACAGTTGTATGTCCAATGAACTAGAGAGTTTTTCGTGTGTAAACATTAGCTCTTTAAAAACTGGTGTTCAAAGGAAACAGTTAAGGGTTATTTTTAAGGAGTTGGGTTTTTGTTTGGTTTTGTTTTCCTTTTTCGCCAGGCATCTTCAGAAGTTTAATGGCAGGTAATAAGGATGCAGAGCTGAGAAAGTATCTGGTTAGCAAAATATCAACAAAAGTTTGAGTCATCTTATTACTATGAAAAAAAAAAAAAGACAGTAAATTGAGTACCTTTCCCATATGGATGCTGACATTAGCAAGGAAATCCTTTCCTCTGCTACTTCCCCAAAGGAAAGAAATTTACAAGAAACTGTTTGCATGGAAAGAAGAGTGTCTTCCAAAGAAGACAAATTATTATGCCTGGTACATCAGAAGAAATAGTTTAATCCAAATTAATTCTAGGGATAACTCTATTACCTAATAAATACTCTTACCAAGTACATATAAAGCCTGTTAATATTTTTGATGGACACTCTATTAGTATTTTTCATTTAAAAATTTCTGTGTGGAAATATTAAATTAACATCTGACTATGAATTTTCCTGCTGCATAAGGTTCAAAATTACGTGCCTTATCCCCACACATTCACTGCTGAAAAGTTCAGCCCTATATGCACTTGCAGTCTCAGGTTTTTCCTTGTGCAAACTACTTCCTGATACTACTTGAAAACAAATGTAAAACAGCTTTTAAATTTTTGCAGTAGTGCAGTGAAAGTGCAAAGCTAGTGTTATCCTTACGAACTGCTCTGTCATTACAGCTGGCACTAGCTAGACATTTTTCTGCTTCCTTTAATTTCTAGAGATCTGGTTATGATTTTATGTCCAAGTGTTTGTTTATGCTTTATTTGTAAAAAAACCCAACCAAACAGAAAAAAATACTTCACATACAGTGCAAACGGCTATAAAGTGCACCGAAGACAACCCCTCTACTATATTAAAGTGCATTGCTTCTCTTACAATTGTTGTTCTTTACTCTATTTAGGTTTAACAAATTATAATATATAGCCATGACAACCTGTGTAGAAATTTCTCATGATCTCAGGAATTAATTAATTTAGGATAAATGCTGCCTATGAATTACCGTGACCCAGTTTTCAATCAGTAAAGACCACATTGGAACTTTGATTTGGTGGCATGGATTGAACAGGGATAATTTTGGAAAAGGCACTGAAAAGCCTTTTTGCATTCTGCTGGCTAGAAAGGTAACATCAGCTTCAGGATGTTACCTGCTTCAGCTTAGAAGCACAGAATGCTTTCAATTTAATACCTAGTGTCTGATACACAAAATAGAGTCATGCTCTCACAAAAACATAAGGAGACCAGTCACCCAATTGGGGGGGGGGGGGAGGGGGGGGAGGGGAACAGCTGATTGTGAAAGAAATTCATTTAATAATTAACCAGAATACCTCATTTCACACATATAGACAAAACAAGAAAGGGAGAACCAAGGAGAGTTTTGAGCTCCTGTAATGTTACTCCCTCAAAAATTAACTTACTATCTTTCAAAGAAGTAAATCAGCATTTTTCTAGCTATGGAAAGAAACAAAGCAAAATGTGGCACACCCATTTCTGGTTAAACCTGTTTGAGTCAGAGCGACATCAGGGTATGTACCTTGGTCCAGGCTAGGATTCGATTTTCTGATGCACATAA
>NW_010266449.1:6177-6485 GCF_000690775.1 Eurypyga helias
GTGAATGGCCTCATTGAACTCAACGGAAGAATCCATAAGTTTAAGTTGCGTACATACTTAAGTGCATTGTAGGTAAAAGCGTAACGACCTGCCTCCCCATTAGGCGCTCTGTAGGATAGAAGTGCTGAGGGACACATTTGGTATTAAAAATCTCCTCTTGCACAACTGAGAAGCTTGTTTGACTGGCAGACTCTTTTGACTCTACTGGGGACAATAAAGATTTCCCTAAAAAACTTTTGATTGTTGCATAGACACTCCCCAAATGTCAGAGTTCCATGGTTATGCTAAAGGTAAAATTTTGTTTCCTG
>NW_010266450.1:0-243 GCF_000690775.1 Eurypyga helias
GCAGTATCAAGTGAAACACCGGGGAAAAAGCAATCAACATCTTTAAACCATACATGAGGCACCAAAATTCAATAGAAGATCAATTGTCAGCATAAAAGGCAAAGTTAAGGCAGTAAGAAAACGGATTAGGATTCACTTTCCACTTGCTCAGCTGAAGATGTCTATGCAAAACGTCTTCTACCCTTGACATTTCACTAAACCAAGTCAGCAGTGCCGAAGGACTTTTCCCGGAGTGCTGGAGGT
>NW_010266451.1:0-647 GCF_000690775.1 Eurypyga helias
CGCCTCAGCGCCTGGCGTTTCCCGCCTTCGCCCCGCCGGCGGCGGCCCAGCTTCCCCCCTCGCATCTAAAACACGCGTCAGGTGCACCTCCTGCTCGGGAACCGCTCGATAATCGCTCGTAATAAAGAGATAACACATACGCGGGTGCATAATGTACCTAAGTATGCTAAACTTGTTAGGGAGGGTGAATTCACGGGAGAATATGTTTTTCTAGGTAACATTAAAACACGCGCTGAATCTGTGGCAAGATTTTTAGGTGAAACTGTTCTTCCCTACCCTTGGGTCTCCCCTAAAACGTGCTTCCCGCGTCAGTGCTGGTAAAAGCTGATAAACCGTTTCTTCCTCCAGTGATGACGTTTGTGGTGTCTTGGACCCATCCCAGCCCCGCTCTCACACGGCCTTCTGCTCCTCGCTCCTACAGCCTGGCTCAGGACCATGTGTAATCAGTCCCACTGGCATCAGACTACACCGTTTTTTATTAAAAAAAAGCATTTGAGCAATTTTAAGTTTTTCCAGGATAGTTTTGATGCTAGTTTACATGACTGACAAAGTCATAGAATATTTGGTTTGGAAGGGACCTTAAAGACCATCTAGTTCCAACCCCCCTGCCATGGGCAGGGACACCTTCCACTAGACCAGGCTGCTCA
>NW_010266451.1:886-2730 GCF_000690775.1 Eurypyga helias
CCGCGAGCCCGGGGGGCTAAAACCCTCATCCAGCTTGGCCTCTGTCTTCCTTGTCTTCATTTGCAGGCTGCGAGGAGTGTGGGAGCTCACCAGAAGCTAGCTTGGCAGGGAGTTTGGATAATTGATGTACTTGATAATCCACAAAGCATTTGATTACTGAGAATTATTACAGCGCCTGTCTTTAATATACCTAATTAGATTTTGAACAAGGTTTGCTGGCTCATAACTTCTTTGCCAGCCAGCTAGTGATCAGCATTGCCGACACAAGTTTTCCTACAAGCTCAGTGGAGGCAGATTGAAGTAAAATACTTGCATAAAGTAATTAACACCCACCTTCCCAGTAGTCCGATTGTAGCCGCACCAGGTGAATCAGGAGTGTTGCAGCAGATGCTGTATCGTTAAGTACCAGATGTACAGCAATGATGTTAAATACTAAATTCACTACAAGTTGTAAAATAAGAAAGGTGGGGTCAATTCACCAACTTTAGTTGGTGTCTAACATGCAGCTGATGCACGGTTTGCTGGCTGCTTGTTATTTCAGCAAGAGCCTAACAGTGAAAAGAAGAACCATGAGGTTAACAGACTTCCCTTTTTATCCCTACATAAAGGTATTTAAAGTATAGAGTATAGAAATTCCGGAAACATTTGTAATTCCTGAAGAGTCTCTGCTATACTCTGGAAGAGATGCTAACTGTTGCATTACTTCTGAAAATATTTTGTTTAGGTTTATCATTTCCGATCCAAAATTCAATGAAATTACTCAACTATTTCATATTCTTTCATCCAGCTGAATAACCGAATTTGCCTTGTCTGGTTGTGGTGTTGCAAATATAAAACAGGAAGGAAAATAATAAAACTGGAGCACTACAGGCAGATTAATAGTATTAATAGTATTAATAGATTAATAATACCAGTGTGGCAATCCACCAGGATTTACACTATCAAGGGATCTGCATGAACGTTTCTATTCCTGAACACTGAAACCTGAGGAAGGAGACAAAGAATAAGCAAAAGAACACCAATAACAGCCTGTTCAACGTGTGATAGCCAAGTACATAAAGCAGTTTAATGAATCACCATGCCTCATGGCATTTAGCTGCAGCACGCTAAGACAAAAATCTCAAATCCTTATTTATAAGCATCACAACCATTAGGTGTCAATCACTAGCAATGAATGGAGAATTTTATTGCTCATAAGAGGAGGAAGGCTGGCTACCGTCCTGGGGTCATTTCCTCGGGCATCCTTTGGCAAAAACTCTAGAATTTTGTTGTCTAAACATATTACTTTGTCAGTAAAAACTTAAAAGGTTAAGTTGCTTTACCACATTGTAATGGCCTTCAGGAAGACCGGGGACTGTGTGGGTACAGCCTTTTAGGTTTTAGAACCCGCTGTATGGAGATGCTCGAAAAGTTACTTAGAACTGCTTACAGATCAAGAAGAGACAGGCGACTGGATTGAAATACAGACCTTTGGAAACCTTTTTCCTCACTCCTATTTATTTAAAAGAAATACGTAACTGGCTGGATTACTCGAGCTGCAGCAGTACATAATGATGAAATTCTCCAGTGTTACTATCTAGCAAGGGATCTGTGATACATAAAGGCTAATATACAGCAAAGGATTTTAGTGTTTCTTATATGAAAAATTATGTAACATAAAGCCAATTTGAGTATTTTTTCATTTGAAATTCATTAAGAATTTCAAATTCCGTACAGTGGAAGAGACTCCCAACGTCCTCAGATCAGCAGCAAGAACCCAGGAAAGGACAATAGGGTTTAAATTACGCTTAGTGATTCCCATAACATCCTGCCTTTTTGTCATTCATACAGCATAGCAAGGCCTT
>NW_010266451.1:2756-15215 GCF_000690775.1 Eurypyga helias
TTTAAGGTACTACACATACATTATTAACACCAAGCAAATACATACTGATCATTTAAAAAAAAGTATGAGTACATGTGGTGTCCAGTGATCCCAAACAGCCTTTAAGTTTTTCAGGTAAAATATTTAAATTAACAGAAAGGGAAAATATTTCATGGCGGGCAGGTGCATAAGAGAAATGACTCTTCTGAAGCACAAAGCAGTGAATCTACAGAAGCCTGAGTAACAACACCACCCTGAGTCACATGGGTCTGTAAAGGTATTTCATGGTCATTGGGTCAAAGATCAACATAAACTAGAAGTAAATATCTTTTATTCCCAGCACATGGATGAGTGTTTTCAGTAATGCACATGGAGTTCATTCACCTGAACACCAGCAGAGTCATCTTCAGCTTCCTTAACGGCATGCAGCAGGGATCAACCAGCCCTTTGGCCTCAGCAGCAGCCAGTGACCTCCTGCTTCTGGAGCAGATTGCAATGCTTTCCCAGCACAGCCCAGCAACAACACCCTTTCCCTCAGGAACCTAGACGATGTATGCCAGGTCTTTGGGGAAGGCTAAGATGCCGTCAGTACTGTGAAATTGGTTGAAGTAAAGCAGAGAGACTGAGTTCCAGGGGAGAGGGAGTTCCAGAGGAGAGGGAGGGCTTCACAAGAGCAGATGACAAAAGATAGGACAGGTAAAGAAGGGAAGGAACAACAGGAGAAAGATGGGATAAACTTTGAGAGCTAAAGATTGACAGCAGACATGGAGGCAGAGATATCATTTGGCCTTTTATTTAGTGCTCAGAAGACCTCAGGACAGCACGTTGTCTCCGTGGTTTGGAAGCCCCTCCATTGCCACGTGCACTTGGTGCAGATGGGAGAACGTGGCAGTAATGCAGCCTGCACTGCAGTCAGGCCCTGTATCCCTGATAGACTACAGCTCATTAGGAGGGAGCCTAGAGCAGATGTTACAGTTTGGTTTCGTGGTAAATGAGAACAATCAGGGAAATTTGCTTAAAAAACAGTATGGCTCTGATTTAATGTGCCAATGCAGGCACCCCTTTTAGCTACCCAATACTCTGTTTTCCTAAAGGGAGGCATTACATTCTGAATGAATTTGCTCTCCCACTGGGGAATGGAGAGTCACTTGCCTATCTCAACAAAAAAAGTCAGTGAGAGCTAAAGGGGGACATATGCAGCTACAATCCAATTAGGGAAAAGGGAGAGATTCATACAACATATATCCAGAAATGTGTGCTTCACGGTTATACAGGAAAAACATGAAAATATTACGGTTCTTGGCACAACAGTCCCACACATATAAGAAAGACTTCAGTTGTAAAGCAGCAATATCCTAAGCCAAAAGGAAGCAGGATTCTTCTATTAATTACTGTGCTTTATGACTGCAAGGATTTGACAGTCAATACTTTAAGATCTCTATTATGGAATGCTGTCACAGATCATAGGACCTTCTAGCTTCCCAACAATCACAACAAACATTCAGGCTTGTGAGTAGTTACTTCTTTAAAGAAATCTTAGCCATAAATCTGCTTTCCTTTTGATCTCCTTTCTAATGCATGAAGCAGATACTTCCGAAGCCAAAGTACAATAAATTGTGAAGAGACATTCTCCTGAGACATTTAAATGGAAAAAGATTCTCCCGTAGCCAACAGACACGAGGAGCACATTAAATGACTACAATGTTTTGTTTCATAGTTGCAGACCAGCCACTAGAGGTCAGTGGTTTAGAAAAAAATTAGCACATGCTAGAATTCCATTGCATTTCAAATTGCCAAATCGTACCATCAAATAAAATATCTAGCCTTTGAGTAAGGAAAAAGAACTCTTAAGGTTGGCAGCACTTATTCTTGTCCTAAAGCAGAGAGATAGTTTAAAATTCTTAAAAGCAACACTAGGTCCACAATACATAATATAATGAAACAACTACTTTTATTCTCTACAGTCTTACGCAGACACGCACAGGAACACAGGACTGAAGGAGGCTTCCTGTGTCATCAAATCTAGTCTCCTGCTACTCCACCTGTCCTACAATCTCTTAGCAAGAACAAATCAAGGACCAGCTTAAAAGCAGTTTGATTCTTTTGCTTGTAAGAAAAAATTATTACAAGAATGTGAAATAAGCTTGATTAGTACATTTGAAGTGTACAAAGACAAGATATTAGAAGCACCTATGCAGTGCAAGGTTTTTTTTTCAAAGCTATTTCCCTTACAAGTGTGTAACACTCTGCAAAGAAAGAAGGCTGGCAGAGAGCAGGAAGAGGCTTTTCAATCATAAAGAGCAAAGTGTATTAACATATCCAAGTGGCAAAAAAAAAAATCAAAATACAATGTGTTTTATTTATTTATCTTCTGCTGTGAGTATACATACCAACGATCCAGAACACATATACATCGATGCAACCTCTGCCCCAGAGTGATGTGAAAAAAATTTGAATTACAAGTCTGAGTAGAACCACTGGATGTTCAAATGCATGCTGAACTAATGCTCGATGCTGTAACTGTAGTTTCTAACTTTTCAATATGTCTGTGTATTACAGTCATGCCACTGATAAAATGCCAGTGGACACATGAGAATTCCAAAAGTCAACTTCAGTCAACTTTCCATCTGCCATTATAAAAAAACTTGGTAATAGTGGCTTTGATTTAAACTTTATCACTGAAAGGATTCACACTGATTTTTGTTGTGCTTTAGTCAGAACCTAACTGAAATTGCTGTAGCCAGAAGTGTGTTAAAATGGATTGCAATAGGCAAATGTAACCTCAAAACCCTCATCGGATTTTCTAGATTAAAAAATTAAATCAAAAAATGCTAAAACTCTGAGCTACAAATACCATGCTCTATTGCACACAGAAGCAAATGCACATCAGGACAAAATCCCATGCAGCTGCACATATGGTACCTTCCCTAGATTGCCAGTGTAAAAACACGGCAAAGCAACATGGAAAGAGAAAAGCTTGGGGGGCGCAGAAAAAAAAGCCAAGAAGCCCAGTAGGAGTATAGACCATAGTAAGTATTTATTTCTGTACTTTTCCACAACAGAAGCTTCAAACATAATGGACAAGAACACATAATTCCACGGCAGCTGTTTCCCATTTTAAGTAAACTAAGATCAGCCTGTCAGCTCTTGCACAATGTGGCAGCATCTGAAACTTGCTATGCCAACAGTAGTTTAATAGAGACTAAACCAGAAATAATTTACAGCTAGAAAACTTAAGCACTGTCCAGAGGATACGGACAGCATAAAACCACGAATGGGGAATCGGGATTTGTGAAAGTAACAGAGAACTCAGTAGGATTTCCAGACCTCTTTTTATCACATGGAGCTGAACTCTTCTGCTTTGTTATTTTTTTCTCCATTCTTATTCCTTCTCTATTACATTTCTACCTTTGTGAAAACTAAAGTTGACATTGCTTTAACCCTTGCAGATAATCTAGCCCTGCACCTCTATCATTTCTGATTTTCAGCTTAATTTTCCTGTGAAGCATCTCAACCAACCAATGCACCATCTTCATCCAAAATACTCTTGCTCTTCACACTGGCAGAGGTGCATGAGGGGACATTCATAGGAACACACACAGCAAATGAAAATACCATGATCTGCACTAGTTCTCAACGAAACCAGTCTCCTCACCCTGCGCAGGGGTCTGTAATGCTGCAACGCTTCCCTCCCTTCACAAGCAAGGAGTCATGGTCAGGCACATGGAAACCAGGGTAAAGGGAGATGAACTCAAATTAACCATTGCTTTCCTTTATGAACAGTCTCTTTCATGGCTCCTCAGAATACAATCCACACTACTGCTTTTACAAAAGCACAGCTGTATGGTGGTAGCTAGCTGTGGCAGAATAAAGCCCACCTAGTTGGCACTGGGGTTGAACAGAAGTCAGCTATTTAACGTCCCATCACAAATAAGCTAAGCCTAGCCAACAAGAAGAGGGTACAATAGGGTCACATTATTAACTACACCAGTTTACAATTTTTCTTATTAGTTGCAAAAAAAATTATTATACTGATATAAATTCCAAGTAATGAAGCACTAGTTACAACTCGTTTTCAGTTCAGCAGCAGCACTTATGTAGGTAGTGGGAGGTAATCATAGTCACCAAGCAACCTACTTCAACATTAAAGGGACAGGATTCCTGCCAGAACACAGGCATACAGTCACCTTTCTCCATCAACACCTGCACTGAAAATATGACAGTGAACTAAGCACATAGGTATGTTTTTCTCACATGACTTATTCCAGGTGTAAAACAAAATATCTCCAATGATCTGAAGACAGGGATCGGCGTTTTTGGTTTTGAGATACAGCTTAATCTTCCTTTTTCTCTAGAAAAAACAAGTGAGAAGCTGCAGTAGCTCACCGCATCCTGCACTATTCTAAATGCACACAAAGAAAACCCCCAAACAAAAGAGCACAACACCCAACACGAACCTAGAACATTTAACATGGAAAGCTGTTGGTCAGTAGCTCAAACTCGGAGATTTGAACTTCAGCAAGTGCTGGTTTGCAACACAACATTAGTAATATTTTAAATGCAGAAAATAACCTGTACAATTTGATTTCAAGAACATCAACAAAACCATAGCTGTATCAGTACAGAAAACAATTTAATTTGTTTTGAAATAAATATTTGACATACAAAGCACATAGAGTGAAAAGGGTCACAGTAAATTACAAATGGAGATACTTGCTCGTTCACTGAGAAAAGCTCTTGATATTTCCAATTTCATACCATCAAATTTATCATTCTTGCTGATTTAAGCACAGCACTAAACAAATATGGATCCCAGTGCTTTCTTTCACAGGTACTGGCATGGATAATTTACTGCAGTGATCCAATTTGAAAATCAGTAGGGACCAGTAAATCGCTGCATAAAAGAAAGAGCGAATGAGGTGCTTTTTCCTTAGTGTCAGCAGCCTGTGATTATTATGTTTATTAGATTTTCTTGAAAGGGCTTCACATTTTCTCAAATATGCAGGAGAACTATATTTCCCCTCTGAGCCCTTACATTAGCATTTTGTGCCTCAGTCCTTGAATACAAGTAAAAGATGAATTTTTCAATTCATTTTAAAAGTTTGTACCATCTGGATGGCACAGAACGAAGCAACGAAGCTCCCTTACCTGCACAGTATCTGCTGTTATCAGAGCTAGCTTCTGCAAGAAAGTTAGTAAGTAATGCTGACATTTTATGGAAAAGGTATTTTTGAATCCACATTTAAGATTAAATCCAATTACATTATCCATACTGATAATGCACCTTTGAAATAAAGGATAGCTTAAGGGTCTATCCTTAAAAGACGATTTAGAACAGCAAGGGCTGACTCCTCCTGAGATTTTAAGAAAATTATAGCACAATGAAAGTTACACTGCGAAGATACACTAACCAATTTCAATATATATAGTTTAACCACTAATACTTGCACTGCAGCAATTAAGTTATACACAATTACAATAAATGTGCATACCCTACTAATGTCTAGCATGTAAGTGCTTGTGATCTTACTCTGTTGCATTTTTTCCACACCAGAATGATAACGATACCGAGGGCCATGCCTAGCTCTTGCACATGGGAATCAATTTGACACAGCTTTAAAAGGAATGTGCTGTTCTAGCCCAGTGGTCTTTGCTACCCTTCATCTGAGCAACCTAAGTTACAGCACTCTTCAAAACCGTTTAAGCAGCAGTTAATACCACTTTGGAAACAGGACCAAGTCATCCTATGTGGTGTAGAAACAAATCACAGTCCCCCCTGGATGCTTGTCCACCTCCATTTCCAGCTCTGCCAGAGCTCTTACATTGCCTCAGGCAGGTGGTCTTTATCTCCATGCCTCAATTCCCAACTGTAAAATGGGTAAGACTGCACTTCTTTAATTAACAAGGCATCTGTACAGAAAATGTTGCAATACCAGTG
Source organism: Eurypyga helias (assembly GCF_000690775.1). Classification (NCBI taxonomy): domain Eukaryota; kingdom Metazoa; phylum Chordata; class Aves; order Eurypygiformes; family Eurypygidae; genus Eurypyga; species Eurypyga helias. Next base: position 8,674 of record NW_010266451.1, read on the forward strand.
CCCAAAAATAGAAAGATCCAACACAAACTCTACAAAGTAACCAGCTACGTTACTTGTTTGGACAGCCCTCTCACCTATATAGCTAGCAGCTCAAAACTTGTTGGAACAAATAGTGGCTCATAATTATATTTTTTAAAAAATCCTTAAAATATGCAACTTAAAATATTAACAGATATTGTTTCCCTTGAACATCCATCAAAAGAAGGGTGCAAGACATAAAACTGACAGCAGCTGTAAAATTAAAGACAATAAAGGATGGATGCATTAGTGAATTACTTTGTGTGTAAGAACTCCCAACTGGTATTAGCTATTCCAACAGACCCTACAGGTCCTGATGCTTTATTTACCTACAGGTGAGAACAAACAAGTCTTACACTGAAACGTTACTTCCACACCAAGCTTGTGCACAGCAAGGGGTAGGTCCAGCCACAGAATCTATGCCACAGCACTTTAAATTTAGGAAAGCTAAGACAAATAAAAATAATCACCAGTTTGATTTATACCAGTGGAAACAATTACCACATTAGGTTGATAACCTTTCAGTAGGTCAACAACCCCTCTGCTTCATATTTGGGGTTGGCAGGCATTTTATAGTCAGCTGCAAAATTTCTCTACCAGGCTTCTGTCACAGCCTCTACATCACAGGTAGGTATTTGACAGCAACACATGAACGTGCAGTCCTTTTCACCAGAAAAATCCCAAGCTATCAGGACACAACCAGCATTGAATGTGTTTAATTTAGCTGTCAGTATAGAAAGTCACAAACTGTGGTTAAGGAAGCGGGCAAAAGGACAGCATGTTTTTGCCAGCATTGAGTAAACCCTGTGTCATCACTTACGGAGCCTGAAGGCTACAGTGGAGAAGGAAAATACACACACACCATGTTGACGCAAAGTGCAGGTTAGTTGCCTTATTAATTTTGCTTGGAAGTTATTCTTACCCCATCATTCCATGTTTTCTTGGCACATCAGAGAGCTAAGTTTTACCAGGCCACAAATAAAATCCAGGCCTCATTTGTCAAGGAACTCCTTGCAAAGTCAATATACTACTAGCCAAATCAAATCCCATTTATGAAAGATCTTCCTCCTCTTGATCTATTTTTAAGACTTCATAGAAAGAGTTAACAGGACATTTGGTATCTACATATAAGCTCTACTTCATGGCACTGTCTTCCAACTCTCTACTTACTGAGATTTTCATTCACTTACTGCTTTTAATCTTACTTGTCCATTCATAAAATTGGATCTCAAGACTTAGCATCCTTCAGTTACAGCTGCAATAGATCAGATCCAATTTAGACTCTGCTCTAACTCAATGACAGTATATAATTAAAGGAACAGTAAACTGCACCCGTAACAGCAGTCTCAAACCACAAAAATTTGCTCAGAAGTAACATGCTTACAGTTACTTCAAAAGAATTTATTTGCCTTCCGCTCCCAGTATGGGGGACCAACTTACATGACCAAATTAATTTTTAAATCACAGTGATGCAAAGAGCTAAGAGTCTGATGTCATCACTCAAAACAATATACCGTGTAACATTAAAGAGGGTCTAGAACAGTGCTGAAGAACTGAAATGGTGACAAATGGGTCTGAATTTCTGCTCTGATTATTGTTGCAGTGCTTCTTCTTGAGTTAAATTTTGAAGGAAAGGGTCATAATTTTTTGCACTTCAAAGGCAAAAAAATCCCTATAAAATAATTTAGAAGAGCCCAAGACATTATGTCCTGACTCAGAAGCAGCAGTGGGAATAAGAAAAAGCACACATACACACAGGACAGCATTCTGCTCAACTTCCAGGTTCAAGCATAGGTATGTTCTGTCAGAAAGAAAATAAGCTTGAAGAGCCTAGCAAATTACATTTAACACTCATTTTATTGCAGTAGAAATTTCAGTTTTTATAAAATCCTCAAATTACAGGATATACATATAGTGAATCTCATTGCAAGTCTTTAGCAGCTGTAGAGCATTACTGCATGCAGTTGCTTCTGCACTGTGCAAGTGTTCTATAAATAGCTAATCATGTAAATAGTCAAAGAATATCATATTCAGCTACCAATTGGTTCATCAGTACCAAGAGGTTGAGCAAAAAAATGAAGTGTATAAATACATGGCTTTGATCTAACAAACTAATACAACTATGAAGTCTAAATGATATCTACAAACAGGGTAACTCAATAGTTCCAGGAAAATGCTATGCTTCAAGGCTGTTTCCAGAAGTGTTTCACATAGATTTCTCTGACTAAAGAAAAATAGTTAAGTACAGTGCCACAGAACTTTACAAAAGGCCAAAGAAACCCCCTTTAAATTTTATGCAATTAGAATATTAACATTAACTGCAGAAGATCAGGCAAATACTTTCCCTTGAATTTATGGAAAGAAGTTGTGTTCAGACAGACAATATTCTTTTTCCACAACCTATCTTTCAGCTGCTGGGCAAACGCATAATCACCACTCAATTTAATATTCACAGCTGTAGTCAGGACACTGGCTTTAGATCAATTATCAGATGGATTTAGGCCAAAAAAAATCCTACCCCCATTTGTTTCAGAAGCTGCCTAAACAGGTGCAATCATTTATGCAAATTTCCCATTGCAAAGAGTCTCAGAAACTGGAAGAACAATTTATATAGAGCTAGCCACAGATTAATTTCCTAAGAAGCTGACATGCTTGAGTTACTGCAGTCTCACATTTGTGTGGACACAAGAACAAATCTGCAATGATTCTGCTAAAGTTACTTCATTTACACTGATTAGCTCACTTAAGAGATGGTTGAAAGTTTAAGCATTGCATCTTTGTCCGAAAAGCCTACAGGTCAGCAACTTGGCTTGGTAAAACACCATCTTGTGACAAGATAACTGCAGTTTTCTGTGAGCAGAGTCTTGATATTTCTTCCAACAACGTAATGTAAGACTAAGTCACATGGTAGAAACTTAGAGTTCTTTTTAAGTAATATTAACACAAATAACATCTCCTTCAGAAAAGGTGTTAACTACACCAGCTTGGTAGATTTTAATCTTTTTTTTTTTTTAAATTGCACATGGGCCATATTTTTACACTGACTACAGTTATTCAGACAAGATGGTTCTACAGACACATTTAGTAAGCAGAGGAATACTGTCCAAGATGTACTGCATAGGTGTGTACCAACTGCTATCCACTGGAGACATCCTACAGGAGCTACAGTTCTAACTAACATAAGCCTACTGAGCACAGGCTTCCTAAAGTTTAAATCAACCTCAAACAATCCTGAATTCTAGAAAAAAAACCAATTCTGTATGAGTGGGCATGTCTTAGATAGGGCACAGCTACTTTTTTTTTATCACCAATTAGCAATACAGCACAGTAAATTTAAGTTTCCATGAGTTGATTTTGATATGCTAAATTTCATATTATCTCCAAGAAAAGCATATACACATTTTTATACAGGCTGGAGTGAGATCAGTGTAAAACCAGGAATTTATAATCATCAGCAGAAATGCCAGCTGCTCGTAATGTTCACAACACACAAGTGCCTGAAATTGGCTATGCAACAGTTGGTGCCAATCTGCTTATAAAGGAAATGCTGCTGAGGCACAGTCTTCTTACAAAAACAGGGCATGAGGGCTTCATTATTAAGTGTTCAACAACAATCCTCAGCTCAGTGAAGAGAGTCCTGGAAAAAATCAGATTTAAAGAGTGTATTAAAATACTTTAGGATTTATCAGAAGTATCTAAATCTATCTTTTTCATTCACTTTTTATTCAACACGCCACACGCTCTAGTTAGCAAGTTCTTTAGATCAACTCCGTGTTGTAGTATCTTGCAAGAGCAAGAATTCTTGTCCTTTAAACATTAACATTATAATTAACTTTAGTTCAGCAACTTCCAGCTGAGAACCGATACAGATGGCAGAAAAATTTCACCTGCAAGCAAAAAAAACCTCACTATAATTAAAAAAAAAAAAGAGTAAAGCTTTATCAGAAACAGTGTAAGGAGCTGGGAGGTAACTGTGTGTTTGCACTGCTTCTTGCCACAATACATTAAGAGACAGACATGAGAGAGAACCTACAACATGAAGTTACCCTTAAAACTACATAAATGCCAGCAGAAAATCTTGGGTAAACTAGTTCAATTGCACAATTGAAATTATTTTTAGATACCAATGTAGTAAAGCACCTGCATAGATTTTGCTGTTAAAAAAAACACACGTACTAAGATGGAACAATTGATATCCTACAAAAGAGATGGGGATAGGCGACAACTACATTTATGATTCTCCGAGATGTCTTTGCATACCATGGCAGCCAAAGCCACTTCCTTGGTACCTGACCAAACCATTTTCTAACTGGGTAGCAATCAGACCAGAAAGTGTGTTCACAAAAATCTTACACTACACACCACTTGTCATTAGAAAAGTTCTGAGAAAGCACTGACCCAAGCAAATCCTCATAAAGATATTTATGGTTTCAAAGTTTGAAGCAATAGTATTGGCTTGACCAGCTTTCAAACAAAATCAGCAAGGCTCTATTTCAATTATAATTAACCTGAGTTACGAATTTAACCAAAGGAGGTAATGAACTCATTTAAGATCACACACAGATTTTTTTTTTTTTTTCTGTCAACACTACACAAGTTCTTAAGTGCCTGCTCATGCGTAGACTCAGCCTCAGATAGGCCTGGAATCTAAAAATAAGGGTATCTTTCTGGTAAATGGTTGCAGAACAATTTAAATACTTTCTTCTCCCGAAGCGCACTTCTAGTTACACAAGCATGTTCTGAAAGCTCCTACTCAAGGATGGTAGGACATGTCAGAAGAGTTCAGATACATGAAATAAATGTTACCTTGAACCAGCTTTTTTGGGTGGTTTGGGTTTTTGTTTTTAGCATCCAGGTATACTTCACATTCTACAGTTCGCATTAACAGATTTAGTATTATGAGTTATGCATTTGTTTTAGAGTGAAAAATTTCTGAATGCCTAAACACTAAAGCAGTTAAGCATTAACTTCCAAAACCAATTTAGTGCTTACCGACAGTACGGATTTCGCCGAGAGGAGTAGCGTAATGTAAGAAACCTATAGTAAATGAATGGCTGGAGCAGACTCCCTTGCCCGCTGAAAGAGAATAGAGAAACAGAGCTTAATACTAGCAAAACACCTTACAAAACAACAGGACTTTTCCTGATAAAAATCAAGCAAGCTACTTCGGCTCAAATAAAGCTAAACTGGGGTCACATCGGTTTGGATAATCACAATCTGACAAGAAGTATGTAGCCATACACTTATCAAAGCAGAAACTTGCATTCTAGAATAAAACTGCTCAATGAAGCAGGTGAAGTGCTGTTCTTGTCCTGACTTTGTATTTTAATATGTTTTTTATATGCCTCATTTCTGGTGGTGAGCAGAGAACCACAGAAGTGATGGTGGAGGCCTGTTCAGTATTAAGAAAAAACATGCTGGTCAAGCACATAAAAGAGTCCAGATACAGCAAGTTTTTTCAGCTCAACCATAGCACTTATCTGGACCCTACTTCCAGTATCTTTTGCTTCTCAGCATACACTGGAGACAATTATAGTGGGGTTTTTTTCAGATATTAATGAAAAGTTGATACCCAGTTGATACCCAGTTATTTCAGTGACACTGAATTACCTTTACAGAGCTGCCATTTCATATGACAGTGCTGTGAAACGGTGACAGGTTTGGCATACAAACTGTACACAGCAAAACACAGAAATACCAGGAGTTCAGTTTTAATGACTGAAGCTTCTGTATATAGCACAATAGTAAAAAGCGGTGTTTGAAGATGAACATGACCGTTCCCGTAACCAGAGCTCCTTTAAGTACAAGCAAATTCTTCACCCAGAAGAACAAAAATATAAAGTGAAATGGAAAGTGAGCTAACAGGAGGAGTAAAGAGGAGATCTTGCATGTGTAGAGTGTTTACGGGCAATTTAATATGCTAAAACAGTTTAATAAACAAATTCTCACAATAGCTGCATTTAGCCATTATACTATTTTAAAATTTGGAATATGATCATTTACAAGCCTCAGTATCTAGCAGATGACCTATCAACTAGTGACACTTCACAGGCTAAATTCTGCAGAGAGGGAGAGAAAAAATAAGTGTTCTCCTCAAGGGAAGCTTAAAGGACTTGAATGTTTCAGATGCAGGATACAGAGTTTATCTGTCAGTTGGTGAGTGGCCTTAAATGAAATGCAATCCTTCAGGGCTGAAGCACTGAAGGGTTCAGCTGACATATCAAAAGATAAAGAGAAAGTAAGCATTCTATCAGCTTCAGGATGATAAAGCCTTACTTCTGCTGCCTTGGACACCACTCAGGACAAATGCTCTCACTGTGCTATGACTTGTATAGAACAAAGGGTGTTATTTCCCAGTCCAAATATTAAAAGGTTGGTCATTACCCAAACTTCAGTGACTGGCAGGTTGTTATGCCTATATGACTTCAGTAGGATTCCAACATGCATAAGCTCAAGATCCCTAAAATGGATTCAACAGGCCTAGTACAGAGTCCTGCACCTGGGCCACAGCAACCCCAGGCAGC
>NW_010266452.1:0-25175 GCF_000690775.1 Eurypyga helias
GAATTCTATCATTTCATGATCGCTAATACTTCTGTGTATTGTGTACACTACTTTTGGGATGAAAATAACCACTGTAGGAATATCTATTTCAATGTTAATAAACAGTTTTTGCTTATGGCTCATCAGGCTGCTTCCAGACAAAATTAGATTATACCTGGGATTCTTGTAATAGCCGTCTCATAACATCCCTTTATAAATGAATGAACCTGTACATACATAAATCACTCTGCACTAACTAAATTTGCTGTAATCTATTTAAAGATGATCAATCTACTAATCAACATTTTAATCTCCTGCACGACAGCGAATCTTGATGGTCCAGCTTTTGGGGGAGGGGGGGAAAGGCTTAATCTTTCAGTTCCTGAAATGCAGTGTACTCTTGAATATTTTGCCTCTTAATACCAAGTGGCACAGACTGAAGAAACAGAATGTGCAAGTTTTAACAGTGGCCTCAAGTGCAAGTTATGGCACTTACGTGTTTGTTGTCTCTGTGGTGACTGACTCCCCTGACTTCCCAGGGCCCTGTATAGACTCCATGGCTGTGGAATAGAGAACTTTCTGCCCTCCAGGACGTTTTGAGTCCGACATGCTCTGGGAACTCTCTCCCTCTTTTTCCTTCATGTTACTGTTCAATATGTGGATTCCCAGTAGCAGACTGTAATCCATGATCTTAAAACTTTCTAGAACCTGCCAACAAAGAAGAAACAGCTACACTGAAACAAAGAAAGACTACTTATAATATCAATTACACAGCAGCATTTTGAAAACCCAAGTAAAAACAGGCTTTCTTTAAAGCACGAGTTTCTATTATTAGGAAAACGTGTGAAATTATAATTACACAAAAATATTTCAGTACCCCACAGAAGTCAAAGTGCTAGTTATCTCATTAGCTCAATGTTCTTGTTAGAAGTGGGAAAGGAGAATCCATAGCTGAAATGTAGCCCAATGTTATTTTGTAGTCAAGGAAGGTATGTCCAGTCAGCACCTTTTTCACTTATAGTGAATAATCAATATGTAGTGCCACCATATAGTTATGAACTGTAGACATTTTTGAAGTCACCTCTAATGCATGTTTCAGAGTTTACTCAGCATTTTTGCCTAGACTACTCTCTACCTCCCCTCCAGCTCCTGTTTGTAATTGAGAAAGCATTATTGGAGAACTTTCAAATGTCAAAAAAAACACATTTGCTACCATCCTCTCTTTAACAGCCGATGGAATTTGCGTTAAAAAATCACGTACATCTCTTCATTAGGCTAAATAGGGCCTATCTAAATTGGAAAGGCAGTTTTATTTCTGAAGCACGACTTAACCAAGCAGCCTTCTCTCCTAGCTCTACCAACCATTTTGGCCTCTGTCAGTAGGCGAGCTCCCTTCCTTCTTTCATGCACATGTACGCCATAAGCTTCTAGTCAGTTATACCGCGACGAAGTCTGGCAAACTGCCATTAAAAGGAAACACAGTTCAAGCCAATATGCAAACATGAACTAAAACAAGCTGTGATTGCCTCTAGTAATAAAACCAAACTGTTAGAAGACAGCAACTCTGTCAGATATCTTCTATGACTGCAGTGCTACATGGAGGGAGAAAAACCAGTAGCAACCAGGAAGGATATGCTGTGCCACTCACCTCTCCTTTACTTCACACAGCTCAGTGGTGACTGATGATAGGTTTTGGCACACAGTGCCCTCAGACAATGGTGTAATTCTTGGCACAGAATCAAGAGGCAATAGTACATCTTTTTACGTGAACAAGAACAAAATCTGATTTTGCAGAGATGACAAAGAGCAGTAACTCCAGCTATGCCATTTTGATGAAGACTGTCAAAGTATAAATATTTTTACACAAAACACTGAGATGGCCTGTGAACTTTAAGACACATTTTGCAAATCCAAAATCAGATTTGTTTGCAATCACCAGGAAATGTCTAGTGGTCTGTGAAACTGTATGAAGAGGAAAAGGGACTTTACTACTTAACACATACCCAGAGATAATTTTAACTCCAATACCCAAGCACACCGGCAAAGAGGTAGAAAAGCTCTGTTCCACTCCATCTGTATTTCTCATGTACTCATTATATTAATTAGAAGCCAAATGTAAAATACTGCTGAATTATTTTCAAGCTCTGGCATTTATCTTCCATGAAGAACATGACATCTGAATTTTAGCACTGCTGTAAGCATTTAAAGGGAAGAAACACTGTAATCTAAGTGTAGAAATGCATGGCCTCATTCTGATTTCCAGACAGAAAGCAGGAGTTTAAAAAGCCATGGTAGGTTTGATCTCGCCCAGAGTAACCCTACACCAAGATGGCTTAGTTCAAATGGAAAAGAAAAAGGCTGGTAACATACGGCCCTGAGTACCTGCACAGCATCCTCTGATGACACAACTCCCACCTGGTCCCTGGACACAACAAAAAAGCATGTTCTAAATTACCAAACAAGATAATGAAGTTTTATGGCACACTGTGGAGGAACACTGGCTTCCTGGTTTATCATCATGAGTTGCAAATACAGTGCAACTAACAGGTACAGAGGCACAGACGTTTGGTGCCAAACAAGTTCTAGAATTTTCTTTACTGCTTGCTTATTCCTACCCTTTTCTCAGCCTTTCTTAAAAAGAAATCACTATATAGTGTGATCATTAAAAATATGTAACCAGTGGATGTTTGCCACCAAATACTGCAAGTAGATTCTGGCTAGACAAAACAAAACAAAACAAACCCCAAAGAGACACCAAAAAACACAAACCAAAAACCCTACAATTCATCCTATTCTCTATAAAAAAAAAACCCCTTAGCTTAGTAGTACAGTCAGCAACACTGATTATGCAAAGCTAGGTTACAGCAGCTGGTCAGGCCTGGTAAAAGCATCGCTGCTTTCATTTCACAGTTATAAACATAACTGCTGACGGCTCTACCTTCAACGTGCTCTTTACTACCTTTTGAATTAGACTACATTAGACGTATTATGATTTAACTGCACTAATTACATAACCTGTGCCTAGGATGGTATATAGTCTCATGGAAGGCTGTTGTATAGTATGTTGCTGCTTCTTCCACAAAGACCTGCCGTATGACAAAGTTCATCTTTCTGACTGTATCAATTTGCCACTGTCACTTAAACCTATACTACTTGTACTATACAATGGACTAAAAATTTCTTCGCCTTTTTATGACTTTGTTCTAGGATTGCTAAAAAAACCCCCACAAAAACAAGTAGCTATTTATGTTATTCCAGCTCATTATGAAATCAAAGCACCTGCATATCCAATGGACCAGCTGCAGTACATATTCTCAGAAACAGCACATAACATATGAACTAGTCCCTGTCCCCTGGCCACCCTACTCAACGTCCTACTCAGATGCAGGATTGCCCGGTCTACAAAGTGTTTTCATGATATCATAATATGATCTGCCCCTCTGCCTACTGGTTTGACATACAGTTCTGACGACCTCCCCTTAGAAATTTGATAACCAAACCGCCACTCTGAATGCAAATACCCACGTTTCAACCAGATCTGAGCATGTTTTAAACCCTGTTTGTTTCTAAGGAAAATTCTTATCGGAAATAATTAAGCAGCATAACAAGGAGGAATCTCAAACATCAGCATTCAACAAAAACTTACTTTGTGTCAAACTCTGCAGTGTGTATTAAGATAGAAATTTTACTCCAGTCAGTGAGATTTCCAGCTCAATATATCTGAACGGTTCTCGCATAAGTATCATCATTAATATTTAAAATATCAAATAATGATTATTTTCAAACTTCTAAGTAACATTTTGCACACAGAGTTGTACAAATTAATCTGGTATGTCAAGGAAAAATTACAGAATGCAGCACATCAAGCTACTTCTGAACATGCAGCTTCCTATGATAACACAAAAGGCATCGGGCTTTTCCTGGGTAGGGGGTTGCTTGTGAGTAGCTCTGATGACTTTAGAGGGAACTGCTTTCGAGAGCAGCAGCAAGTTTTTGCTACAAAGGTACCAACATGATATCCTAATCTAATGAAAAAACACTCAAACTCAAAAGGACTATATCCATAGTGAAACGAGAAAGCCCTTTAAAAAACTGATGCCAGTCATGTGAGATCACTGGAAATGGACATTAATTCCCAGAAATACAACCCTTGTGTAGTTAAAGTGAGAGAAGACCAATCTTTAGTCATGTACTCACTTTGAAATGCACTTCGCCAGCAAAATGGCACTGGAAGATTTCATCGAGAACATTCTTATTTGTCAGTACACAGCACGATTAAGTGTTGCATTTGATAATGACAAGTAAGGATTCAGTTTGTTAACTCAACATTAAATCGTCCATCTTGTTTGCATTTATATACGTATCATTTCACTAGCTACACAGATGCTGTCAACACGATGATGTCGCTTGGTCACGAAGTACTGCTTGCAAGTTTGGCTTTAGCAGCTCTGACAACTTCCAGATGGCAAGTGTCGCTCATCCCCTTCTAGCCTTAAGCACTATTTTACTTTCATAAAAACCCCTGTGAAATGGCATTGCAAAATGTGTTGTTTCAGAGCATGGAAAAATAACTCCCTGAATCAGATTTTCTTTTCTCTGAGATAACGAGATGTTAAAGCATCCTGCGGATCATCTTAGACATGGTTACACTCAGCTATCTCAGACAGTGACTAAGAGCAAAGTAAGTATTTCTGCCGTGGAATTTCATTTTTATTTTAGATGCAGCTCAAGCTGTGTACTGCCTGACAGAGAAATCTGCATTCACATTGCTACCCATGCAAAGCAACGCAAGTCGGCAGGTCATTTTCAGAAAACAAGGAAAAAGCTACACAAAAAAAAAAAAGTAATTTCACAAGCTTATGAAATGCAAAAACTAGAAGAACAACCATGCAAGAATAACCACCCAAGCAAGCATGGTTCTTCTCCTACAAGCACTTTGGAACATGGACACCGGAACTAACGTAACAGAAAGAAGACTGGTTTCACACCTAATCAATAGTTACTCTCCAACATAAGCAGATCAACAAAAATCCCACAAAAGAAAGGACTATCTTGGAAAAAAAGCATTTCTTAGAAACAGGCGTCCAAATGTCAAGTGCCTAGTAATGGGTCTGGTCTATCCCAAGAAAATAAATTGCCAAGCCTCCCATCGTATATGTGGAGTCAATTCCCATTTCAGGAGAATTTTTGACACACAGTGTTAAGAAACTCTCCTAAACACTACAATCTGGTTTCTTGATTTTCCAAGTAGAGAAATCTGGAATTTCATTTCATACTGCAGGACTGATAATGGGTATACACAAGAGATCTGCAGAATCATACCATGTGCATTTTCCTCAAACTACCATTTCTGACAAAGAGGGCCTTCATCCAAGATTAGTGCACTCTTCACCACCATGCCACTACATCTATCATTTTTCTGCTCTATCCTGCAGTTCAGTACTCCCTCAAGTTGTGACAACTCTACTGTTTGTAAGGTCATGCTGTAGAACGGGTCACCAAAATCATCTGGGTATAATAAAAAAATCATCTGTGTAGACCTTTTGAGGTAGGAAAAAAAGATAAGAAAACCAACACTGCCCCTCTCACCCTCCCCCAAGGGTTTTGAAAATCAAATGAATAAATTTGATCACAGAACGCCTCTGTCACAGCTGCTTCAGCACAAACCGGATACACGTTTGTGACATCAAGGTTGAGACACTTGCAGCAACTGCCTAAAACAGCAGCGATGATGATGATACGCAGGCGTGGAACATAGGAGACATGACCCTCTTTGTCTTCAACTTTGAAATTTTCTTGTCTTTATGGGCTTCTTTGTTAGTCAGGTCATTAATGACACTTAAAATGTGATTTCCTTAGAAAAGTCTAAGTGTTCTTTGATAATAAAGGAAAACACTCTAAAAAGCCATTCAATTCTCACCAGTAAAAACCTTTTGAAATTATTTTGTTCTTAAAAGCAGCACGACCACAATTTATTTCATTGCTTCTGTAACCAATATTCTGCAATACAGCTATCAATCTATTAATTGTTCTAATGTTAATTTACAAATGAAAAATGGATAACCACATACTTTTGTTCAGAACATATTTTAACAGTTGCATGAAATTCTTATAAATGTAGAGAGAAACCCTAACAAACTAAGCTTTTTGTTTTTCTAGGAACAGGATCATTTCAAACCATTACTACTGAATGTCTGAGGAAAAAAAAACCAAAACCAACAAAAAACAAAACCATAAACTGTAGCAGTATTACAACAAACTAAATAATTTTGATAAAGTGAAGCTTTGGAATAAATAGGCTTAATTTCCATTAAAAATTATCAGAAGGGAAATCCCGTAACAGAAAAAGATGAATTTTGTTGTATGGTTTCTAATTCTACTTAAAGAGTCTTAGCAGCAATGCATTTTGTCCTTGAAAAAGTTTATGCAAATAGAAGAAAAAACAACCCATGACTTGAACTCCTACTCTGACCACCAGACGAAAAACAGCGTTCACAAACTTTAATCCTCCAGATAGTCTGGAGATATTAGCTAAATAATCCTGACAATACTCCTATGAGGTATCTAATTATTCTCCTAACTTTCTCATGCAAAAATACACTTTAAAAATTAAAGTGTTCTGCCACAAAGGGAACAGCACTGAGTCCAATCTTCATCTGCCAGAAAAGGTTTTGGTTTCCTCATCTGCCATAAGACATGCCTTAAGGAAAGAGGTGAAGAAGGAAACCATAAAGATGATCTGAATCTCATGTCTTAGTAATAGCCATATTTACAGTGAGAAGAACTTATTTTTCCACCCTCATGAATTTGGAAGAGACACCCCTTGGAAGAGACACCCCTGGCAAGAAGTCATAAAACATTCATACTTTGCCTACATGTAGGTCATTAGCACTTCAATTGAGAGCTTGAAAACTACTCTTCCTATTGAGACAGAAAATCTAATTAGAGCAAGACAAAATTCCCTCATTCTACAGTGAGTTGCCTTGTCTGAATTTGTAAAACAACATTTGTTAATGCAGTTTTAAATATCACAGGTGTCAGGGGATTCCTAAGGTCACCAAATTAATGAACAACTATCTTTGAGCTTGTAGGCCATCTCTTAAATATGCTTTGTTAAGAAAAAAAAGTCATCCTTAAGTAACAAATGAAGATCACTAGTGCTCTTACAAACTTCGTCTCACTTTCCCCCCACTTTTTTAAATATGTGGAGAATAAATCTGAACTTCAGTTTTTAGAATATCATGACTTTGTGGAATTCTATCCCAAATTTCAGGATAAATAAATACTATTTGCTTTGCATAGACAGTTTTTTTCATATCTGATATTTATGTACATGAAAAAGTGTTATGCAAGAGGAGGGAGAAATACTGGGAATTGACTGCTGACTGACGTAAGAGGTTGTCTGAGAGCATACAGGTAACCATCTTAATAAGTAGTCATTAACAGCAAAGTAAAGAGCAAGAGGAACAATACCTGGAAAATGATTTTCCATTTGCCCAGTTAATAGAGTTAACTGCCTTTAAATGCTCTCCTCCTTTTAGCCCTTTTCAGTTCTCTTTTCTCTTAGATTCAGCAGCAGATGGAAAAGGGAAAAACACAACCAGGCTATTTTTAACGTAATATCCCAAATTCCTGCATATGACGAGGTGATATTCAAGAACATACTGTATCCGTGTGAGCGTGTGAAGCAAAGATTTACAAATAGAGAATCCTGTGATTATCTGTTCTGCTGAAATTCATGTTTCTGGTTTAAAATACATTAACATGCTTTTTTAGGTAACTAGATGAGAAACAGTTTGCAGAATAACAACTCTATGACACAGTCAGTTTTAAAAGATTAAAAAGATAGAAGTCCCTTTTAATAAAGTTACCAGTTCTTCTGCATTTTAAGGAATTACAGGGAACATATTAAGAGCGTTTTCATAATCAAAACACTGGAACATATTCTGATGAGATGTGCTGATGTACCTTTCCTACAGTAATTTTTGACATGTATCATCATAAAAATAATATCAATTTTCAACATGGGATGATTTAAAGACAAACTCGTGCGCTTGGACTGTGAATTCCCTGTACCAGAGAACAGGTGCCATCCCCACGCCTTATGCCCAGATCAGAGGTAATCTGTATTTATTAAACTGCTTAAGAGCTCTGGTAAAGATCAAGTAAGTAAAAATGGATGCTTTACTTAGCATCTAGCTTTACTTAGATTCCATATCAACTATGGAAAATAAAACACCACTATTCATTCACTTCTAGCCTTTCTTGCACAGAGTTGTGCTAACATTACTTGTACTGAACACACCACTCAGTGCCATAGCTTATCCTTTGCCCCACGTCAGCATTCCTCCACACAGAAACCATTTCTGCAGAAAAGGTGTTTTTAAGCTAAATTTCACATGGAGCTTAATTTTCTGCACCTTTAAAAAAAAAAAAATCCCCAAGTGCATCTCAAACTGTCTTTAATGTCTTTACTGAGTTTGATATTACTTAGTACTTGCTTATGTGCCATAAAGCTTTTAATTCTTCGGCTCACTCATGAGCAGAACAGTTTCTGTTGATACTTATAAGCCTAATTTTATTTGGAAATTGGAGAATCTGCTCTATTCTTTAACACTTCATAATTTTATACAATGATCAGAGTAGCTAACAACATGACTACTAAAAATAAATCACAGCTATTGAAACTACTTTCCAATACTCTCAGTATTTACCATTCTATGAAATACAGGCACACTGGCTTTACAGATTCAAGCACTCTGAAGTGAACCAGGCTTCAAAGCAAAGATTTTTAGCAAAGGTATTCAGGCAAGTGAGGTTATCTATTTTTAGTACCGTTTGCCTGCAGCATGCCTCCTGTCTCCCCGCCACCCACCCCAGTAACTATGATAGTGCCCGCTGGCGAGCACAGGATAGCTGTAATAAGCCTCAGCGATACTGTGGAATTGGAAAGCTAGTCAAATTTTCAATCATGTGCACTGTATGTACAACAAACTCAGGAATACTGCATCTTTAGGAACACTAATGTTACATTCCTTGCTTTACCTAAGGTGCATAAAGTTGGAAATGGTATGCAAGCAGAGCATTCAGACCCTGACACCTTCAGTGTGACCTAAGAAGCTGGGTAGCCAGGAGCTGGAGAATGCTATCCACCTGTACCTGTCCCAAAGCAGACAATCTGGAGTTGCTACTGGAAGCACTAGCCCACGACAGATCGCCACAAACCACTCAGCTCCATCCTCTAACCAGGTCGATCACGCGTCTCTGCATCAGAGCAGCTGGAAGGTGTGACAGACAAGAACTGACGCTCCTGCAGTGGTCCACCGCTGCCGTACCCACTACCACCTTTCCCTGGGGAGGGAGCTCTTTGTCGGCTGAGGAGATGATGTTGTCAGCCGAGGAGATGTATCAGGAGACCAGTTCAGCTAAGTGAGGAAGCCACAGCGCAGCTCGATTGTGAAAAGGCAGTGTACAGGATGGGGGAGGACAGACAGGCTACAAAGCAGGAATTGAGAAACAACGCCTGGGCACGTAGGGATGACAATTACTGCCAATGATGCTCAGATAGAGCATCTGAGACTTGCGAGGGATGTCAAGGGCACAAAGAAGAGCTCCTACTGCTATCTATATTGGTTGTAAAAGACTCACAGGAAAAAAATGTGGGCCCACTGCTGAACGGGGAGGGTGATACAGTGACAGCAGACACAGATCACAGCAGGTCCCACTGCCGCCTCTGTTGTCACCATCAAGTTCTGCCAGGCCTCTGCACTTAGTGACGTGGCATAAGGAGGAGAGGGGCCACCAGCTGGGGATACTTACATTAAAGAAGCAGGGAAAAAAACATTTCTTACTGATTGTGATTGCAAATACGAGCAATGAAAATATAATCCAATTCAAGTAACACAGGAGAGAATTTCTTAGACCTGAAATATTAGCAAGATGAAAAACTTTCTTTAATGAATTTTTAATTTCAATGCCTACACTATCTTTTTTACTTTGGAATAAAAGGAAAAAGGATGACAGATTTTGAAGCCCTAGAGATCTAGATCAGTAACTACTCATGCTAAGTAGCCATCCAAATACCTTATCAGCAGAAAAAAGCAGTGGAAAACTGATGTCCTCTCCCTGAAATGGATGGAGTATTTATATTCTTTCTAAAGGCAATAGTACAAGGCAGGTAGTCAGATCCAACCTCATTTGTTGGGCAAATTCAGCCACGTGAAAGAAAACAGTGTCTGCTCCCTTTGTTTTACAATAGAGGGTGAGACTTATCTGAATAGGAAAAAAAAAAGCCAGACTATTTTTTTAACATACGTGTAACATTCAGTGTATATACAGATATACAGACACACAGGCATATACTATACTACAGAGTACATGTACGTATTTATATAGACACACTGACTACTTAAGGATAATTTTCTTCTTTTCTTTTAATAATATTAAGATTTAGCTGGGCCTCTAAGAACTCCAGACTGCCTTTAGAGTTGTTAATCTAAGACTCCACACTGCAAAAGCTGATGCTGAGTTCAGCACTCAAACAAGACATAGCAAGAATTTACCCGTCCTTTCAAAGAACCAGTGCAAGTCCCCTTTATATGTAACAATTAAATGACTGATTCTTGTTTTTACTTCTCAGTCCAGTTCCCTCTTTTAGATTCTGTTTATTATTCTCTGTACAATAGATCTCCCCAGGCTTTGACTGGGTAAGTACCCTTCAACAAGTGGGAGGAAGCACAAAAGGGTATCCAGATCCCCAGATGTGACACACTGATGCATTCTGCATTATCACACATGGCAGGAACTCAGGAAACGCTCACTGCAAGAGGCTACAAAAAGAACAATGTGTGGTGTTAGATAACTGTCTCACACTGAATATGCAGCTGAACATTAGGTCACCCAGCTTCACAAACCAAGCACAAGGCATTGCAGACTTCTGTGATAATTAAACAAATAGTGCTATTCATGTGCAAAAACAACGCTTTCCATCTTGCACCACAGGTGGCAGTGAACAACAAACTCTGATGGTCAGGATGCCTCTTCTATGTGAGGAGTTCAGTCTACCCATTCTGCTGTTTTATTAGGAAACTCTTAGGACCCCCCTCAGAAAGTCAATCGCTTCTTACTGCAACCCCTATGAAACTTGTGAAACTCTGAGACACATGGATAACTCCTCTTTTTCCTACTTTATATTTCCTTACTGATAGGAACACCAGTTTCATGTCTTTACAAAAGAAGCCTGTGCACACCCTGGCTCAAGACAAGGGACAAAAGAAGCCTGTGCGAACTCAGACTTAAGATAAGAAAGAATATCCAAACTACATGATCCCTTGAATACATAAATTACCTGAATACCTGAAATATCTAAACAACATTATCCCCTGGATGTGTTAAATGTGTTAACCACCTGAATACCTGGAATATCTAAATGACATGATGCCTTGAATATGTTAAATCACCTGAATATCTGGAATATCTGAATGACATGAATATCTTGATTGTGTCAAATGAACGTTTTTAGGATCAGGCAGTACGGACACTCAGAGTACCTCAGCCAATGCGGAAATGAGGAGGGTCTCTTGTGGTTGGGAAAAGTAGGATAAAAAGGTGCTGTGTCCCTCTGCATGTTGAGAGACCCCACAGGAATATGTCCCATGGACTCTCCCTTTATTCAAATAAAGTTTTATTATTATTTTTTACCAGAGTCCTCTGTCTCCTTTGTGAACACTGACTCCTGGTAGTGTGATCTTCCATACATTAACTTTGCTACAGAAAAAAACCTAAACAAAACACCACAGAACTATTTTAAAACAATTTTCCCTGTCCCGAAGAGGCACTGAATCCCTTCACCTCCCAAAGGACAATGACAGATATCCTTCTCCTGCCCTGAAAATGTTACATGGACATTAAACACTACCTTTCAGCTAAGGAAGAAAATACTTTGCTCCAGAACGAAGACTGCTGACACTAGACATGCCTCCTCCTTTCAGTTTCCTAGCTGTTCTTCAGTGACAGAGGCAGACTAACCAAAGTAGCACTGAGCTTGCAGCTCTACATAAAATATATCATGTGTAGCAATGGTACCACAGGGCTATTTGTTGTGCCTCAATATAGGAATTGCCTTAATACAGGAAACTGGGCTAGTTTCCTTATATTAATCTGTATTTCCACAGATGGATCGGAGTAATCCTGGATGTACAGACAAACAGGGGGGCAGCCCTGCACACAGGTACTTGGGGGTTGTGCTGGATGGTAGGCTCAATGAGTCAGCCATGTGGTCTAGTGGCCACAATGACCAGCTGTATCCTGGGGCACGTTAAGCGCAGTACAGCCACCTGGTTGAAAGAAGCAACTGTTCCACTGTACTCTGCACTGGTGTGGCCTTACCTCAAGTACTGTGTGCAGTTTTGGTCTCCACAATATAAGAAGGATATAAATATCACAGAATCATAGAATGGTTGGAAGGGACCTTAAAGACCATCTAGTCCCCCCCGCCGGGGCGGGCGCCCCCTTCCACTACACCAGGTTGCTCAAAGTCCATCCTCTGGACTCACTCCAACCAGTTGATATCCTTCTGATGTTGAGGGCCCCAGAGCTGGATGTAGTAATCCAGGTCAGTCTCACGAGAGCAGAGTAGAGAAGAATAATCCCATCTTTCAACCTGCTGGGCACACTTGTCTGGATACAACCCAGGATACAGTTGGCAATGTATTAGAATGTGTCTAAATGAGGGCAACAAAGATGGTGGAAGGACCAGAGGCATGACTTGTGAGAGCAGATGAGGATATTAGGTTTGTTCAGCTTTGAGGAGACTGAGGGGTGACCTCATTGCTGGCTAGAAGTTCTTCATTAGGGGAGCAGAAAGGGTGGTGCTGATCTCTGGTGCCTGGTAAAAGGAAGAAAGGGAATGGCTTAAAGCTGCATTGGTGAAGCTCAGATTGGATATTAGGAAAAAGTTCTTCAGTGAGAGGATGACTAAGCACTGGAACAAACTCCCCAGGGAACTGGTCATGGCCCCAAGCCTGTTGGTGTTCTAGAAATATTTGGACAACAGTCTCAATAGATATATGGTTTAACTTTTAGATTGCCCTGTGTGGAGTCAGGTGTCAGACTCGATGACCCTTGTGGATCCCTTCCAACTCAGGATATTTCACTCTATGACCCTATTATCTCAGATCCCAGAAGCTTAAACACAGGCTTCATCAGTGCACTTTGACATCCATAGTTTTCCCTAATTAAATTGCATGGAAAAGAAATGGAGGTTAAACAACATACAGAGCCACGTCCCGCTCTCTGTTTTGCTGATGTAAATCCAGAACAGATGTGAACACAGAAGTTTAAATAGTCAATAATTTTTACTCACTCGACAATCCCGCTGTAGTGTTTTCATTAGTGCACTATGTGTTTCAGAGTCAAAATACAATCCTTCGTGCATGTCTTGCAAGAAATCCAAGTCTTTGAATGTAGGGTTGGACTTCTCCCTCTCTTTTCTTGATGCTCTCCGTTTGTATGTGGAGCCTTTCAGGTCATACGTGAAATGCATTTTCAAGGCTCGTGGCAAAACATTGTTCATTACAACAATTCTAATGTTAATGCCTCCTGACTGAACGCAGTACAGCCCATAAAATTTGGGTAGAAGTGTCCTTGGGTTCTGGTTCAGATTCTAAAACAAAAGAGATATTATTAAATACGTCTATTTCCAATAAACTACCATGCTTAAGAAAGTTTTTTTTTTAATAACAAAGGACATTAAAAAAAAAAATCAAGAAAACTGTGCATATTTTTCTATTCAGCACAGTTTCTCTGACCAGTTGATTTTCTTCATGGGTTTGTATTTCAGAAAGCTAGCATAAGCACTGCCTTTTTTGCCAGGAACTTACATAGGCCAAGAGCAGAGCAGTAACCGAATTTATGCCACGTTTCCCTTTCTCACTTCCCATGAAAGAGCAGACTAGGCCAAACCTAAATGCATCCAAAAGATTAATTTATTTATTCTGACCTGAACAACCTCTGCATTCCAACTGCTGGAAGGGGTTTGTGTCAAATATAGTTCTCTACCCTGACTTGGATTCTGAAAAACAGAACCTGAGTCTTTTCACACTGAGGGTTAGTGCCAAATGACCAGGTTGTCTCCACAGGAGTGTGAGGTCATAACAGAACCACAACTGACCATCAGAAAACTGTGAAATAATCTAAATTTCACAACAGGCAAAAAATTAATTAGGGGAGGATAAGTGAGGTGAGAGAGAAAATCCTCCTTCTGAATACAACTAATCTCAGTTTTTGGCATAAAAAAGCAAAAAGGGGAAAAACTACTTCCAAGTCTTACACGATTACTAAGTCCCAACACCCAACTATGGGAAGAAAGTACTTTCATTGCAGTTGTTATTTTCTACGAAAGTTTGACATTTTGGAAACCTTTGTGTATGACAGCAGTGAGAATAAAGTTCCCAGAAACACAGCAAAGTGGTCTTATATTTACTTGTAATAAGTCAAAATTATGCTGAGCTCATTATGATGATTAGAAACAATAACCAAAAGAAAGTGTTCGCTACCACTGCTCTTCCTGATGCTGTCAGTGCATAATTTTTAAACAATGAATCAATGTTAGTTTAGTGTAATAATGACAGTAGTCCTTATTTTTAGTACAAGTGAGAGGGCAACGATTCAAGTGTTTACTTAGGAAAGTAAAGAAAGAAAATAAAGTCAGTCACAGGTCTAATACTCCATAGCCCTGCATATCACCCAGAAGAATCTCTCTTCATATGTACGAGTGGCTTTTGTTTAAAAAAGAAAGTTCTACTTACTTTGGATAATGGTTTCCCTTTTTGATGATGGACACACATGAAACAATGCAATCAACTTAGCATTAGCTCTTAAAAAGCTCCATTTAAAAATTAAGTTTTGAACAAATTTTATGTACAAAAATATTTTTTTCATCATTGTTTTAATACATGAGAAGTGGAAATTAGAAGTAGTCCAGAAACAAAACTGAAACTAACCGGTCTAGTTTCTTTGTCCACTCTGAGTGAAATGCAGAGGGTAAACAAACACAAAATGGAGAGAAAAAAAAAAAGTTGAATTAGAAATTTAGAAACCTTCTTTTCTAACTAGCTTATTAGAAGCAAAGTTTGGTATCAAATCAGAAGATGACGTTCAGCTTCATCCTGAATGCTAAAAGAACAGCAATTACTATCTGAAACATACTGTTGATTTATATCTGTTCTTTCTGATGGGTGTGTCAAGTACAAAGTTGAAAGACACGTAAAAAAAGTCAAAATTATTATGAAAAATACAGATAAAGCCAATAAAAGATTAAAAGACAAGAAATGAAACTGAACCTTCAGAAGTGTGACATGAAACATGAAAATACACGTGAAAGTCTTCAATTACTTACCATATAATAACCCGGCAAGAGCTTCTGAAGAAACTCAGCTTCTTTGTGTTGAACTGTTTTGATAATGAACTCGTCATCACTAGTTACAAAAAATAAGGACCCACTGGCACCTGGGTTGGATAATTCAATTAAAGGCTCACTGCAGATTGAGTACTGGAAGAGACAAAAACTGGTTTTCACTGCCAATGCATGTGTTACTCAAACACAACCTTAATACAAAGACCTCCAGGTTCAAACAGGCACAGGAGAATCATGGAGCTGAATTCTTTGAGCTCCAGCTGCAGCAAATCTACTCCTGTACAGCCAGCTGAGTGACAGTAATTTGGCTGAGATTTGGTGGGGCAGTTGGTTAAGCTCCCCTCTGCTCAGGACATGCTACACAACCGTGGAAGAACAGCTGAGCATACTGTCCCTCCTCCCATCACACTGCACCAGCTGAACTCTCCCTGGAGAGGAGCAAGTGGCCGAGGTGGAGAGGGTCCATCCCCACACCGTCAGCATTGCCAGCTCTTAAGTCAGGAGCCTTAAGGTGACATTTACACTGCAACTGTTCACTTTTCATACCCATTTATGAAACAGGTTCACAAAGATGTCACGATAAGCACACTCGGAGCAGAGGTTTCTCAGTACAGACAAATGGGCAAGCCCTCTTCTGTGAAACTGGGATTGAAACCGTTATAATAACAATCTCGGTATAGCTGCTAATGGAGTTTTTCTGATTGAAAAACATTTGAAACAGAGAAAAAAAAATACCAGTAGGTAGGAAAAACTGGGTTTTGAAGAATCATTATTTTGGATGCTTATACAGGTTTTCTCTTCCACAGGGTGACACCAATAATTATGATCACATTAACGAGGAAAAAGACACCAAGGAGTACTCCCTCCTAGGAGTACCAGATCTCCCACAGACGCTAATGTATATTTATTGAATCTCCATTAATTCACACTTCATGCTTCATTCAAACTAAATGGAGAGAAAACATTAGGCTCAAAACCACAGAAAAGTAGTTTCTATTAAACTCAGGAGCTTGTTTAAAATATAATATTATTAAACTTTCCTTTGTTACCTATCAACGGTTTTACATATTTGGAGATTTACTGTACAGCCCAGTATTTTAAGGCTTCAACCTTTGAAGGAAACAAAATTACACAGGACATGAACTGTGAATAGTGTAAGCAAGAGGGAATTATTCTTCACAGTGCAGTTTGTCTTCTGGTCTTCCCTGAACAAAAGAAATAACTATTTCAGTAACAAATATCTGCTTTATTGGGTCTGAGATTAGTTGAGCAATTCCATGAGAAAAAAAAGTTTTGTTTGTTGAAAACAGCTTTCATTAAATTTAACTGAAGTCTTGCCATTGATTTCAGCGGGCGGTGATAGCAAAGAAAAGCAATAGAAGAAAAATCTAATAAATATGTTCTTTTGTGAGCACTTGAACTGGAGAGGCATGCTTCCTATGGACTCAAACCACTGCCTTAATGTATTGTCTTACCCTGCCTCCAGCTGAGGCTTTCCCCAGGCTCGTAATTTTTAAGAGAGTTTTGCATGCTGCGAAAATGTTTTGTGTTCACTCAGTTCCAATTAATACTAGAGACCATTCTTGTTAATCCTATAGTTGCAGTTATCCACAGAAAACCAGCAATACTGGTCTCTAACACTGCAAATCAGCAGTTGTATTGCAAGCCAAATTATGTATTGCCAAAATATATAAAGCTTCATGAGTAACTGTCATTCTTGTAAGCATTTGAAAGCAATTATCCTAAACATTAAAGTTCAATAAAAGAGAGTATCATAAGCAAAAGTTATTAACCTACACTGTATGATGGTCATTTTACAGTTGAGTTCATCCCTGTAAAATAGAAGTCTACCCACCAAGTGCTGCTATACAATGAGCCCAGCTAATTGTGACCTTATGAAAGCCAAATCAAAACCAAAAAGTAAGAAAATTCCCAAGCCCCTGACAATTAAGTACTTTATGATCAAGGAGTTCCCCTGCAAAATGCCAGTATTCCATGAGGTTTCCAGTGAGAATTTACTTCTATCAGCTGTTCAAATGGATTTGCCCTTGTTACCCAGCCTGACTCTTACCACTCAAACTTCCTTGGAAAAGGTGAAACTGTAAATTTATAGGCCTTGTAATTGCAGATGAACAGTGTAAATTCATGTACGCTTGCTGTAATTTCTCCTCTTTTTATCTCCCCTTCAGTAACAGCTGGACAATCAGTTGGCATATTGTTACAGTGCTTTAGATACCAACTGGGAATTACAGTCACTACATGACAGATCCATATACCACCAAAAGAAGAGGGACTGGTCAGCCAGAACGCTGACACATCCTACTGGTAGCAAAGTCTTAACCAGATGTTTTGGTCATAACCAATTAGGAAAAGGGTCCCAAACTAAAAGTAGTTTTGTTTTATGATCATAATACCCCTTTGATCCCATCTGCCTCTGGACCACAAGGGACTGCAACCTGCTCTGATTGCGAAGTTGATGCACATTAAGAAGCAGAAACAGCAGAAATGGATTCCCACGTGCTTGCAGCAGGGGCACGCAGCAGTTACAACTACGCACACTGAAATTCTAACTGTATTTCACAAAAAATCCTGTTTGTTGAAGGAAACCTGCTTTTGCAATTTCAAGAAAAGAAGGTGCACTTAATCTTGAAACTTTTCTAGTTGTCCCTTTTCCCTGAAGACATATCACTAGTGTCTTTTGCTGCACCAAGAGGAAAAAGAATCTGCAACAAGTTGCCTTTACTGGGAATTTCCCTCAGGGATTACTCATTTTGAGGCAAAGCTGAATGTCACACATCTCTTATCAATAGCAAGCAGTCTTTCTATAATCTTTAATTTACGATACTACAAATGCTTCCTTAGATGGAATGAAGTTGCAGGTGGCAACAGCTCTACTCAACGAAGTACAGTCTTCTTAGCAGCTGGCAGCACATCTCGAACACTTCGTCTTTTGCCAGGTCCATAAAAGGAGATAGATAAACAACACATTGCATAATGACACCTTCATAAAACTCCAACCCAACTGCACTTCCCTGCTACTAACATCTGTAATTCAGAGGAATGATGTCTTTAGATATACAACTATATATATAGTTGGCGCTAGTAATATAAAACCCATATGTAGTACTGAGAATCAGACACCCACATTCAACCTAAATAAAAGCAAAACCAGCTAAGTTTTGCTTTTAGGTGCATCATCCAAGAAGGAAAGAAAACCTTGTAACACACTTGAACACAACGGAAATGAGTGAAGTAAAATACTAGGCAATGTTTCAGCACCATTTAATCAATTTTTCTTTTTTTTTCCTTTTTTTTTTTTTAAATTCGGTGTCTTTAAAATTCTTTTGGTTTTAAAGAAACAGTTATCAAGAATTGAATAAAAAGATGTAAAAACTCATTCAAAAGAAGTTAACAACAGAATTCTGATGTATAAAATTCCTAGTTTGTACTGGGACTCCCATTTGTTGGGTAGACTGGCGTGAGACAAACTGGATAGGGGGCAACCATCTAGAAAACAATCCAGGCCTTTGCTTTCACACTACACCTCCAAAGCAGAAGTAAAATAGTGGATCCCCATCTCTGGCAGGGCACAAGGGGGTTCTACCAAGTAAAGCCTGCTTTTATCATGGCAGCAAACGCATCACTTTTCTCATGTGAACAGTTGAATACTGAGAAGGAATAAGTCATCAAACTAGAAAATACAAAGAACAAAGGAGATACTCTAAAATGCTTCCGTTTTAGCCTGCCACCCAATTTTCTCAAGGCTAAAAGGGAACATTTACAGACCAACACTTTGTTAATGAAGTAAGTAATGCAGATAACACAAGAGCACTTTATTAGAACAGAATTGGTAGAAGTGACATAAGTACTGACTATAACTTCTTTAGAAACAATGACCTGAATGAGCAGTAATACTCAAGTTACTGTAGTCAATTAACAAGACAGGGTTTTACAGTAAACATCTCAAAGACACAGAATTACAATTTTTTCCAAAACACTAAAATATTCACTAGTTATAAACCACTGCACACACAAAATTTACTGCCCATTTAGGCACCATTAAAGCATCCTCTCCTGCCACTGTGACTTTAGTATACATTATAATCACTTGTAACTCAAAGGAAAACTGCAAGCTCTTACCAAGTAATCATCAGGCTTGATACCAAAAAGTTCTCTGAAATAGCGGAAGGCAAGAGGTGCGTACGTCTTAAATCTGAAGTCTGGGTAATGATGAGCAGGGGTGAGATTGCTCCCTTCACTGAAAACAAAAACAAACCAAACCCAATTATGACTGAACAATTTTAGCGACTTCCTTCTTGCAGCTAAGTTTACTGTAAAGCTGCCTAACGCAACCATTGGCCTTCTGAAACGAGAGTCATAAATGCAGATAAACCTCTCTATCACCATTAATCAGCGTAATAGAAATGTCTGTGACATGGAACACTCCCAGCAAATTCCTTTCCCTTGCCTTAAAGGAAATTACTATTTTCACCACTTTCTTCCTTGCTAGCACAGTCCAGGAGCGGGAAGCCACTCTGGCTTTGCTGACCTTAAAGTAGTTTTCTGTTTGCATGTCATGTCATGTATTGTAGCCCACCCCAGTCTCAACCAGCACTACCTTACATGCTCAGTTGGTTAAATAGGAACACAGGGTATGGATCCCATTGGGGAATTCTGAAAATGGCACGCAGTTGTGTGCAAGATAGACATGCAAGAGGTAAAGACAAAGACTACAAGGGTGACCAGCCTGGAAGACATTATTTCTTGGGGGAAGGGCAGGAGGTGAGAGGATGCACAAAAGTAGCCTTTTCTTAGCAGCTTTCCCTGTTTTATGCTTACCAGTTCACTGTATTTTTAGGTTGTAGTATTGTAAGTCTTTGGTCAGTCTCTGAATGGCTTGATAAATAGATGAGTACAAACTGCAAGACTTGACACAGTGGCCGAAACCAGCTCTTCTTTACTCATTTACCCTAACTAAATTGTTCAGGAATGCAGCATGTACCTCTATGCATGGGAATATCACGAGTAGATAAAATTAAAAAAATAAAAAAAGAGAGAGTAAAAACCTTATTTCTTCCTGGAAATCACAAATAAGAATATGGTGGTGGATAACCAAGGATACACAGAATCACAGAAGGGTTTGGGTTGGAAGGGACCTTAAAGATCATCTGGTTCCAAACTCCCTGCAACTAGACCAGGTTGCTCAAAGCCTCATCCAGCCTGGCCTTGAACTCTTCCGGGGAAGGAGCATTCACAGCTTCTCTGGACAACCTGTTCCAGTGCCTCACCACCCTCTCTGTGAAGAACTTCTTCCTCATATCTAATCTAAACCTCCCCACTTTCAATTTAAACCCATTCCCCCTTGTCCTGTCACTACAGGCCCTTGTAAAAAGTCCCCCCCAGCACCCTTGTAGGCCCCTTCAGGTACTGGAAGGTGCTATAAGGTCTCCCCGGAGCCTTCTCTTCTCCAGGCTGAACAAGCCCAACTCTCTCAGCCTGTCCCCATAGCAGAGGTGCTCCAGCCCCCTGAGCATCTTCGTGGCCTCCTCTGGACTCGCTCCAACCTGTCGATATCCTTCTGATGTTGGGGGCTCCAGAGCTGGACGCAGCACTCCAGGTGGGGTCTCACAAGAGCAGAGCAGAGGGGCAGAAGCCCCTCCCTCGACCTGCTGGCCACACTTCTCTGGATACATCCCAGGATACGGTTGGCTTTCTGGGCTGCCAGCGCACACTGCTGGCTCATGTTCAGTTTTTCATCCAGGACCAGTACCCCAAAGGACATACAAAGACATTAAGAATACTACTGCTTCTTGGAGTGCTAAACCATACAGGTAACAACCAGTGAAGGCTGCCTAGTCCTAATTAACTCACCTGATCGCTTTATAGTTTACCATATCACAATTCCAAGGTATTAAAATAAAATTCACATGTATTTTATTGTTCCACTATATAGTAAAAAACAAAAATCAATAGGATACTAGACTGAAGATGGTACTTTTTCTTTACAGTTAACATTGGTTAATACTTTTTTTTTTTTTACAAGGTCTTTCAGCTGCTCAAACTACTGCCAGTCTTGTCTGATATTAAGTTTTATGTGGTTGGATGCATGTCATTGAGCTTTTGTGCAATATGAGGATGCCAAAGAGTAATACATAGCTACACAGGGAACCCGGTGTTGTATTTGTAAATGCATTTAATTGTTGTAAGATACAGACAAGACCAGAACACAGTGTTCTCTGCCCAAGCATCACATCGTTGCAGGGAAGATTAATCATCTCAACTTCATAAAAAAGCCCTATCTTTCAGTATGTAGATACCTTTATAAATCTGGTTCCTGCAGCCATAACTCAAAAGCTTTTTTTCTGAAAGTGTGGCAATAAAGAGGTTATATGTTCTTACTGTACCAGAACATGTACTGTTGTTGGGCTTCACTAGGATGAAATGGAGGTAGGAGGCTTGCTATGATAATACCATTGGTCAAAGCCATTTCATAAGTGCATATGGAGAAAAATGACAAATACTGAGTCTGCAGGTGGACAGTAATGCATAGTAAGTGGAGATTTATTCCAGAGTAATTGCAAAACAGAGCAACTGTTTTGGAGCAGAAACTACACAGAGGGCAATTCCATGCATTTAGGCCACATGAGCCTACTTTATTACAGACAGGATAGTCAGATTGACTCTGCAGATGAGTTTCCTTATTCTTTGTAAAATCACCTTAAAAAAATCCCTTTTACTGAAGGTCTTCCGAGCTTTTTATCATACCCTATAATTTCTGTTAATCATATTAATTACTTTCAGCTTCATTGTGTAACATAGTAGTTTACAGGATCCCAAGCTCTTCTGTGATGCAAGAAGCAAGCTTGACACAAATTTAAGATTTCCTGGTTACCCCTCTGGAATAAAGTTTGTAAGGTTTTCTTGATAATACTTTGAACAGAAAGATCATCCTCATTTCCTGCAGTAATGGAAAACCTTCAAATTACTTGTGTCTAAGCATGTCCTTGCTCTTACCTGAAAAGGACAGTTTCTACTGTACAGAACACTTGATGTAAATACATCTCTACCTTAGTAAGACATGAAATTATTCACCTTCCACCAGCTCTTGACAGAATCTATTTTGTGGTTTGCCGCTGTACTTTCCTGGGGTCATTTCACAAGTGCGTTTCACTCTGGCTGGACTAAATAACATGTGCAAAGCACTAGGGATAACAACTTTTAATCAGGCTAAGGAGTTTCATGGTGATGAAATGTCTTTGAAGTTGAACAAGAAAAGTATCTGTGGTCTATTGACAAAAAAACTAATCTGCAAAACAGAGCTTTGGACATAACAGAAATGTACTCCACAGAAAAAGGAGGTAGCAGTATCATTTTCCTCTCAGTTCAGGGCAAAGAAATACCAGGAAAAAAAAAAGGAAAGGAAGAAGGGCTCTAATACCGCCTTTGAATCTAGCAATCTTGAGGTATTTCAGTCCCCTTCTATGAACTAGGAAAAAAAAAATGGGTTTTGAAAGACCAGGAAGCAAATGTAACTTATGAGGTATTTTAATAACCTTAGCTGTAAGACCGCAAAAGCAGAAGATTGATAGGTCGAATAAAAAAGGAGATAAAGCTTACTATGTGAGTTTAATACTTAATTTTTAGGGTTTTTTTTTTCTTACATCAAGCACACCTAGAAATGACAGCATGTTCATCTTCAACTGCCTCTTAGTAAATGCTGAGGGCTGATTTAAAGTATAGGTGGTGCAGTAGCAAACTAAAAATGAACTAAAAGGAATTATAACATCTAACCCTACGGCTTGCAAAAATTTTGCTAAACACCACACCTTGATATGTTACTTGGCAGCTTTTCTTTACTATGGCCTCACCCTGGTAGGATGTACTCATGAGACAGCCCACCTATCTGAAGGGTCAGAGAAGGCTAGCCGCATCTCCTGGTAGCAAGCCTTCGTCACAGAGCAATGTGAATAGGCTCTGATGTAGCTGTTCACAAAAAAAAATAGTCATGTTGTAGTCATGAGTCGATGTGTACCCTCCTTTTATGTACTGTGAAGAGCAGGAACACCTCGTTTTTTTGATGGGAAAGCAACTGTGTTTTAAACCTTAAAATCAAACTAAAACATCTAAAATGAAATTAAACATTAAAAACTAAGAACATTCAATCTCAGCTTCACTGTTGCTGGATAAAGCCGCTCTTTTACAATACATCCAAAGGTGATTAAACTCTACAAACTGTATCCACTAAATACATACTGACAGATCAGGTAGTGCTCTGGTGTATTCACTTCCAGAAAGTAATTGTTTCTCGGGTGATGGAAGTAGGTATTATGGCTGCCTGTACAAACAGGTGTGTTTGGTTTCTTCATACTGCGGGATAAAGTCCAGTGGTAATATCCCTGTTTCTCACTGTATGTTCTCCTATACTTTCAGTTACTCTATGCTATCCTAAGCAGTCATTTGCAAGGCAGCTTTAAAATACAACTGTGAATAGTCAGAACAAGTTGAGCCAATCATGTCTATGTAACAGCTGAATACATTTTCTTATGATGATGATGATATAACTGTTTCACAACCAACCGGAGATGCCATTAAAGCAAGGAATCCCAGAATACTTTAAAAATAGTTTCCCTCCATAACCACAAAAGCATCCAGGTTATCACAGGTTTACAAAGAATTTCAAACTAACAGAAGTAGCTAAGACCAGTAATTCATAGTGAACACGGTTTTGCTTCTGTTGCCACAGTATCCCCATTTCAAACACTGTTTATTTTGCAAACAGAAATGACTTCCTCCTGTGTTATCACTCTACTCATCATAAAAAACGTGTCTGAACTTGGGTCAGCCTGTGCACCTCTCTAACAGGAACACCAAAGAAAGAGCAGCAGTGCTTTATCAAAGGCTTCAGCAGCCTGACCTGCTGGAACGTGTCCCTGTCCATGGCAGGGGGGTTGGAACTAGAGGGTCTTTCAGGTCCCTTCCAACCCAAACCATTCTGTGATTCAGGGCACTTTCTTATCTGTCTTGAGAAACTGCCCAACTGGAAACAAACACAGCAGTATAAGTTACATAACAACTAGTCGTTAGTGTGAAGATTTCAGCACTATTCACATCTAACCTGCAGAAAATTTTATACTTCTTTAATACAAAGACACTACTGAGTCCATCAGGTAACCGATGATACAGCTTTGGTACAAAGATATTTCCAAGGGCATGTGTCATTTTCCTCATTTTTCTAAATCACACCTCAGAAACATACCAAAAGACAGTCATTTCAGTTTTAGATGTAGGGTAAAACACAGACTGGTTAAGATGTCCAAGGTTTTACTTTTCTTAGTACTTTTGGCTACTTATTTGGGCTCTCATCCACATACTATGATAATACACTACTTTTTACAAGCTTTTGACATTAAAGAGCAGACAGCAAGGAATAATCTTTCATAAGCATCACAAGAAAACAAACTTGTAATTGAGACAGTTTGCTGTACAGATGACTGTAGCTGCAGGGTGCGTACAGGTCAAGAGCATCAAACAGACTTACTGGTTAAAGTAGAAATCACAGCAAGTGTTCTCAACGTGCAGGGTCTACACCCTGAAAATAAAGTGTAACAGCAAGAGAAGCCCACAACATTGATTAACAGCTTGCAGCAAAAAGGTCAAACTCACAGCTGTGCTTTACAGCAGTCTCCATCTAAGAAAACAAAAAGAGATGGAGCCTGAAACATACTGCTCTTCAACATCTTTGTCGGCAACATAGGTAGTGGGATCGAGTGCACTCTCAGCA